>NW_010293438.1:0-39834 GCF_000700745.2 Antrostomus carolinensis
AGGTTTAGATTAGATATTAGGAAGAAATTCTTTCCTGTGAGGGTGGTCAGACACTGACACAGGTTGCCCAGAGAAGTTGTGGATGTCTCCTCCTTGGAAGTGTTTAAGGCCAGGTTGGATGAGGCTTTGAGCAACCTGGTCTAGTGGAAGGTGTCCCTGCTGATGGCAGGGGGGTTGGAATTAGATGATCTTTAAGGTCCCTTCCAGCCCTAACCATTCTATGATTCTATGACTTCATGTTTTACTAGTCTGCAACTGAGAAGGACTTGGTGGGAAAAAAGCAGAGCAATTACCAAACCTCAGAGTTGGATTTTGGATGTGCCAATGAGATATTCCATATCCTATAATGCCATGTTCAGTATATTAATGAGGGTTGACCAGAAAGCTGGAGATTCTCTTGGGGATCTCTCAGGCTCACTCTTCTGGGATTGCAGTTTCATTTTCAGGACTGTCTCTGCTCTGGGATCACTAGCTGGGGACAGGATGAGCATCTGTGGGTGGGCGGTGAGCAACTGCACTGCACATCATTCATTTGCATAGTCTATTATTACTGGTTTTATCATTATTATTTTATTTAATTTCAATTATTAAATTGTTTTTATTTTAACCCATGTGTCTCCTTAACCTTACCCCTCCGATTCCCTCCTTATTCCCCGACGAGGGGAGTGAGTGAGTAGCTGTGTTTGGCAGCTAGCCATGTGAAACCATCACAATACCAATTACATAAACTAAGAAACCCTCACTAAAGCAAGACTTCTTGCAATTCAGTAAAAATGCTAGAAAGAACCTAGCAAAAGTAAGAAGTGTCAGAGGATTTATCTCCCTAAAGAAAATGAAGTAGTGATTTAACCTGGTATCTGTAGCATTTTTCTCAAAATATTCTTCAACATCCATTCTTGTGCCAGTGCTTTGATCCTCTACATTAATGCTGCTTCCATCCTCAGAAGGAACCAATTCCTTGGTAGAAGTATCTGAAGAAAGTAAATACTGACTAGGATTTCTGTTTTGTTTGGAGTAGGCGTGCATTACAAGGCTATTGGCCATGTCCAACTCATCTTGAGTGGGTAACATGTGTGTCCATTCTGGTTAGAACAAAAAACAGAATAGAAAAGGATAGCTTATTACAGACTAAGGTTTCACATATACATAAAGCTATTTTACAGATGTTCAGCTTCAAACCTCATTTAACAAAGTCTGTATTCTCCAAAGACGCAAATTTAAATCCCAGGTAAATGCAGGCCTAAGATCGCTGTTTTGATAGTAAGAATGCAGCAACTGACATTCAACCAATTAAAGCAGACAGTTAATTTGAAATAAAAGTCTGTAAAAAACTACACTAAACCCAGGTAATTTCAGGTTGTAGCAAGTTAGGTGGAAAAAGCTAAGCTTCATGTTAAAGGCCTGAAAAGACCACTGATAGTTACAGTCATTTAAGCCTGATTCCTTTTTTTTTGTCCAATTTATGCAAACAGATTAATTCAAACATGTCCTTCCCAAAACAGGTCTCAGAAACACCTTCTAGCACAGTGATGCAGTTGGCAGTACCTAGTAAGGCGCTTTACTTTTCCCAGCCAACTTGCATTGCATAGTCTCACTATGTGTTGCAATTCAGCAGAACTAAAAGCATAAAAGACTCTTGATCGCCTGCTATGCAGCAGCATGTGGAAGAGCTTTGCAGCCCCTGCTCCATCCCTCCCTAGGTGAACCCAGAAAGTACAAGCAAGTCTTTGTCCCATAAAACAGATCATACCTTCATTGCTTGTTTTTAACTGGAACATTTGATCACCCATTGCAAGTAAAGTCATGGCAGCTTCAGTGCTTCCATCATTAATTCCTGCAGGGTTGTTAATACATGTTAAAAGTCACAAATACATTAAACAAAAATCCACTTATCCATATTCAAAAAGCATTTGACAGTATCATCAATATAGTGAAGTATGTATTTTTTAAATTGTTGCCATTCATGGATCAAGGTGCTTGTAGGCAGACAGCAATACGCATCCACTAAATTCAAACTACTGTAAAAACAGTGAGCAGCAACATTATTCCTTTAATGGTGTACTGGGTACAGGTGGCAAGGTGTTGGCAGCATTAGGGTTGCCCTGGACACAGCCAGTTTCAACTGACCCACCACAGGACACAGCTGAGCCTGTCAGCCAAGACAGTACCACCTTCAGGAAACATATTTAAGGAAGGGGGAAAATGCTGCACAGCAGTGAAGAGTGAGGGGAAAAAGTGTCAAAAACAACTCTTGTGAACCAAGGTTGGTAAGGAAGGACAGAGAGGAGGTAGCCTATGCATGGGAGCAGAGATTCCCTTGCAACCTATGGAGGAGACCTGGATGGAGCATGTAGATATTCCCTAAAGCAAATGCAACCTGTAGAGGACCCCCAGTAGAGCAGACTTACCCTGAGGGATTGTACCCCATAGGAAGGGCCCCACAATTGAGCAGGGAAGAAGAAGCAGCAGAGGTGAAGTGTTAGAAACTGACTGAAACCCCCATTCCCCATCCCCCTGTGCTGCTTGTGGGGAGGAGGCAGAGAAGTGGGAAATGAAAGTGTGAAGTTGAGTCTAAGAAGGCAGGGAAGGGAAGGTATTTTCGTTTTTGTCTTTGTTTCTCAGCATCCTACTTTATTTTGTTTGGTAATAGATTAAATTAGTTTTCTCCAAGTTGAGTCTGTTTTGGCAAGCGATCTCCCTATCTTTATCTCAACCCAAGAGTTTTTCCATTTTATTTTCTCCCCTCATCCTGCTGAGAAGCAGGAGTGAGAGGGCAGATGGGTGGGCATCTAACAGCCACCACAAAAGGAAAAGAAAGAGGTAACAGTTTAATCACAGAATTCCATAACCTACGGTGTTGATCCATATCCTAGTTTAGACTCCTGATTCCCAATCTCTACTCAGAATACATCCCTTTGCCTATCACTAACCTGTCATATCCAACAAGACATTTTCATCCTCCAAAGCTATTGTATTGAAATAAACTGAAAGACGAAGTAGGCTTCCCCTCCTGCAACTAAGCATTTTCCAGTGCTTCCTAGGAGGATATATTTGGAATGTATTTAAATTTAAAAGTGAAAGGTAGTCTAAAAATTAATAGGTCCATAAGAGTTTGTAACATAGCTCACATGGAAAGAGTATTTGCTTCTGTAAGACTGTGATCACAGTCTGTCACACATGCTATTTCACCAGTTTAGGATATTAAAGTCAGAGACCACAGAGATAAAGCTATGAATCTGTCCACTCTTTGTATCACTCAGTCACATATTAAGCAAGCTGCAAGTAAGCACTTGCTAAGTTTCCTCTTCTCCTGGTACAACTAACCACAACATGGGGAAATGATAGGATGGGATAATAAAAGGCACATCCTGACCCTGGGAGAGAGAACCTTGCAATGCTTCATCTCCTGTACTTCATAAGGAACAGTAAAAAAGAAAGTGCTTTAAACTTCCTCCAAAACATAAAAGCATCGAGTATCTCATGAGTAAGTTTTTTTATAAGACATACAAACCTCCAAACTTCCAGCAAGAATAACTACACATAGGTAGCAAAATAGTCGGAAAGATACGAAAAAAACTGTCTCATATCTACCTTTGTTCACCTCTGCATTTTCATGTATGGTTGTTTCCTTAAAAAAAGAAAAACAATATCAAAGTTCTATATAAAATGCATCCACAATTTTCATTTAATGCTTATGGGTAATCTCTCTGCCCAAAGGTTACCCTGGCTTTGAAAGGGTATTTTAAAGAATAACTATTTACTTACACAGTTTTCCTACAGCTGTGTCCCTCATATCTGTGTGGGACCAGTAAGAGTCTATTAAGCTATACTCTTACAAGCAGATATGGAACTAGACACTGTCCACATAGCTGTATGTGCTATAAAACAACAACAAAAAAAAAACCACCACCAACAAAAGATATTCTTACAGCTGTCGAGGTGCTTACTTTTTCCTCCCTCTGTACCACTGGCTGGAAAGATGCATGAGAGGAACTTTCAGCATCAGTAGACATCTGCACATCTGGCATATTCACAGGTATTTCCAGCTGTGAAAATAATAAAAAAGTATTTCAGTTCATCAGCCCGAAAAGAAAATCTGCCAAATGTACAGTTTTATAAAGCACATATACTTAACCAGACCTTCAACATTTAGTGGGATCCTTCATAAAAATCAAGTCTTATACTACATAACATTGTGATTTAAGAAGGCAGCAGTTGTATGAACTGGAAGCAGAACTCGTAGCGCTGCTTATAATTAACTGGAATCATCAGACAACCTAAGACCTTGCTTCTAGTTGCTTATTACTCCAGCAAACTAAGTTGTGCAGCTGAGATCTTTCATGGTAGCTGTTTACCTCAAAAAGGTTTTGCTAGTTTTCACACTTTTTCAGCTTTTTTAAGTCTTCAGGAAATAAAAACAGTTTAGCCTTTTTCCAAACTAAGACTAGGGAATACACACACCCACACACAGACACATACCCACCCACCATTTTACCTACATTTTTTTTTTCCTCTTTTTTAACACTGTCTTTTCACTGAGAACTTCAGACATTTGACATTTTCAGAAACAAAGACTTGAAATTTGGCAGAAAGGTTACAATTTTCCAGTGACATTCTTATGAAAAACACTACTTAATCTGGGTAGCTTTCAAAGGCTTGCACTCTTACAGATACCTTCCATTGATCTCTCTAAATCTGACAACAGCTGAGTCCTCAGGTATCTAACCATATCCCCTACTAGTACTCATGGCTCCTGTGTGTTAAACCAGGAAACTTGATCATCATCCCCACATGTAATATATTCCACATTTTGAAAAGAAGGGATTCAGCAAAACTTTCCATGCAACAACTTTGCTGTACATTATTGTTCTAGAGTCTCCCTGGATGTTTTGACTGAGTTTTAAACTCTCTTGCTGTTTCACCCAGAGAAAGAAACCATGATTAATTCAGGAGACAAAAAAGCAGGAGAAGAGAGGAAGATAACTAGTAGTAGTAAACAAAAAGAATTGGAATGAATGGAAAGAAGTACTGATGAAGATCTGGGGCATGAATGGAACACGTCAGATAAACAGATTTGGAATGAAGTGAAAAGAAAAAAAAAAAGCTATGAAGACATATTACTGAGATACGACAGGCTAGAACGGACAAAAAAAGGTAAAGAAGTCACGTTGAACGATAAGGAAAAAACCCAGAAAAATGTCTAAACCTTTGAGCACAATACCTTTCCAGGCCTTGAACAGAGTCCATTATTCCCAAAGCTCATAAGTTCCCTGATGACAAAAGAGTATACCATTTCCTCTTTAGTGACTGGTTTTAGTAGATATGATACCAAGTCTTGCTACAGTCTTATCTCAACTCTAAAAGTACAATTAAAACATAGGCCTGCACTTTAAACTTAAAAGCTTCCACCTCTACAAATGGTCCGTGGAAGAGCCAAAACACAAAGCTTTTGAAAAAAATTGACAAAAATGTAAGTGCTCTCTCAATGTCAGCAGCACAGACTGAGGCCCACGGATCTGCCCATGCCAGACAGAGCAGGAACATCCCTGCATGGACTGCAGCTCATGTAGGACCCATGCTGGAGCACAGGCAAGGAATGGAGTCCATTACAAAGTCAAACTCTACAGCCTGAACCAAAGGGACAAGGGCTAGAGATTTTAATGGATAGACGTTTAAACTTTTTTTAACACATTATGCGAGTTGTATGCAAAAATACTACAGCAAAAACAATATGAACCAAGAGAAGACAAGCCTTACAAGAAACCAGGCAAGTGCAATGGTGACCACCCTAAGCAGGCTTTGGCACTGAAAAACTCAACACAACATGCCATCTCTCCTGAGCAACGATGTCATACACAGAGCCCAAGGCATGGACTAAACTCAAAGGACATTTGATGGACATTTTAAGGGGGTGGCTCACAGACCAAGGGAGCTATAGTCATGTATGTATCAAAAAACAGAAAGAGAAGCTGTGGTTAATAAGGATGTACTGGATAGTGTAGGACCCAAACATGACACAAATGGTATGAAACAAAGGGTGAAGATTGTACTAGGCGTGGCTGGGATTAAGTTAATTTTCTTCATAGCAGCCCATACTGCTGTGTTTTGGATTTATGACTACAACAGTGTTGGTAACACACCAGTGTTTTTGCTACTGTTGTACAGTGCTTGCACAATGTTTTCCTACTCTTTGCCCCAGTGGAGTAAGCTGAGGGTGGGCAAGAGGTCAGGAGAGCACGCAGCTGGCATAGCTGATCCAAACTGAATAAAGGGATATCCCATATTATATGATGCCATGTTCAGCAATAAAAGCTCAGGGAAAGGAGGAGGAAGAGGAGGGTGTTTGTGGTTACGGTGTTTGTCTTCCAGAGTAACTCTTACACAGGCTGAAGCCCTGCTTTCCAGGAAGTGGCCTGCCAGTGCTGTCCTGCTTAGGATGTAGGGCAAAGTAGTGAATAAATTCCTTGTTTTGCTTCGCTTTTACATCAAGTTTTTGCTTCACTTATTGAACTGTCTTTATATCAATCCATAAGTCTTCTTACCTTTCTCCTATTTTCTCCTTGTCCCACAGGACAGGGGAGTGAGCAAGTAGATGTGTATGTGCCTGGCTGCTGGTCAGGGTCAGCTCACCACACAGTTAAAGTTTCTTGGTAATGGGGACACCACACGCACATCTCCCCCTTTCCCCTCATTTCTTAACATTCAAATGTAAAATTGAAATGTTCCATTTGTTCCACCTTGGGCTTCAAAACACACAGTAAGCATGGTAGTCGGTTCCTACATTCAATCTCAACAAACAAACTGCTAAGTACTCTGCAGACCTATATACAGTTTGTAAACATAACTGAAACTTAGACAGTGTTTTGTTCAAAACCAAGTAAATGTGTCAAGTAACACTCGTGCTACTGTTCTTAACAAATCAAACTAAATTGGGATAAAAATCAATACTCAGACATGCAATTAGAATAAAAGCTGGTTAAAAAATCAAAACAAAAGTACATCTGCAGAACCCAGCTACATGATACCTCCTCTATGGTTTCCTCTATCTGAACAGGAACAGGTTTTGGAGATCGAAGACCTATAGGCACAAACACTGGAGCTTTGTTTACTTCCTCTGGTGCAAAGCATTCATCTTCATCCTCAGCCTCAAAGTCATCTGCCTCCTCCTCCTCCTCCTCTTGAGCAGCCCGGAGGGTCACCAAGGTTACCTTTGAACTTCTGTGCTCCTTCCCAGATTTCTTTCTATGTGTAGTTTTCAAACTTTTGCCCCTAGTAACATTCAGTTTAGCTTCTTGCCTTTGATTGTTCTTCTCACTGCAATCAGCCTCAGAGGCAAAAGCAGCAGTTCTTAGCTCCGAGACATGTTTTGGCAGCACTATCCGTTTCGCTGACCTTCTGGACTGCCTTCTAAAGTACAGAACAAAAAGCATGTTTAAAAAACAGTGAAGTCCAAGACATTCCAAAAAAGGGGTACCACAAAACAAAACAAACTCAATAAAAATGGACCACTGTGACCAACAGTACCATCTACTTGCTTCCCAAATGTATCCATATACTATTTAAGCAGAAATCCTAATTTCTTCATGTATGCACAAAGTACTGATTGTAAATGTATATTAAGCAGTTTCAGAGTGTTAGAAAGCTCCACAAATAAATTCAAAAGACACAGAATTCTTTAGAAAATGATGAACTAAATTTCGTTTTGAGGGATGTGGAAGTCACATGCTTTTTATGTCACGGGAACATTTCCAGTTCTCCTTTGTGAAAGCTACACTAGAAGCCCCAAACTATGATATTTTAGTTGATCAGACTAATGTCTAGAAACTAGAACTGTTAGATGTAAGTAATTATCTGCTGCAGTTTCTCAGACAGCAATCTCTTCAACAACCAGCTGCTTACTGTTTCCCTCCTCAAAGTGATAGGTACAATCACTTTGGGTACCAAAAGTAATTCCAAACTTCCCACAGAAAACATCCTCTTTGGTAAACTGGTGTGGAGGGGGGGAAACAAAGAGTAGCATAGAGTGCTGGACACTCGCAGCATAGAGTTTCTGTTTAGGTTAATCCCACAATCCCTATGCTGCCAACATGGGTACTTCAAAGTCCCTTCCTTTACCAGGCGTTCCTGTTGAAACGAAAGGTGACCCTGGGATGGGTTCATGGGACTGCTGGCTATGTTCATTTAATTAAAGTGCAAGCAGGGTAGGAGATAGAGTGATATCTGTGTGCAGCCAGTAGAGTTCAGATGGAAGACACAAGGACTGCATGTACTCACATAACACACTGCAGAACTATGACTAATAATTATGTTTTTAAAACAAAGGCCAAAACCAATCATTTGAGCTTAAAAGTCAAAATTAGTTGTTTTACCTTGGGAGATTGTCTAATTTTTTTTCTTGAGAGGTAGAAAGCCAAGAACCATCTTCTTGTTCTACTTGACTCTCACTCTCTGATGATACCTCTGGAGACTGAAGTCTATTATCCTCCTGCCTGATTCTTTTACAATATGTTTCTTCAACAGAGTCTGTAAATTTGTGTTTCCTTGTAGCTTCCGAGAAGGATGCCGCTTCTACTATGTCACTAGACTTCTGCTGAACAGAGGAGACAATTACTATTATACTAAGTGCTGAACATTTTTAACTGGTTTTGGTGACAAAAAGATTTAAAGAGCTAAGGTTGAGGTTCTTGAAAACATGCCCAGCTGTCATCTCTGATAGATTAGGACATTTTTCCCCATTTTATTTAATTTTGGGCTCTGTAGCAGAAGTGTCATCAGATGTTATTATTTATGATGCCTGAGCTCCCAGTGCTGCTGCTAGTTAACAGACCAAGGCCATGCTCAACTTAGCAAGAGCAGCAACTTTTCAGCAGCTTGAAAGATAAATCATTTTATATAACTACCTATTAATTTAAAGAACAATTTGAAGGAAGGAACAATTTTTTTTCCTGCCCTGTAAACAAACTAGGAAGAAAAACCTACCATAGTTTACAAAACAACATTTAAGTATTATTAAAAACATACACACACAAACATACTTCAGAACATAAAAAACATCAACAAGCACAGTTTTGTCAACTGTGGATAGATACTTGGCTAAAATAGTATGTTAACTGAAAGATTTTAGTGATCCATCTAGAAAATAAGGAACACCACATAAACTTTATTCAGGTATTGCAACTTTAGACAGAGAAGGAATTAGTCTGGGCTAGGTTAGGCCTGTTGAATGAATTTAAGCAGAAGAAAGTCTGAACTTTGTTCACATACTTTTCAACTATAAGTACCCTCATATGAACTTTAAGTAGTATCTGATGTTAGAGAGCTGTCTTAATTTGCATTCTGCAACAAATAATAGACATTAATTAGTAACAGTGTTAGCATGTATTTATTATAATGCAGACTTTTGACCATATAAACTGCAAAAATTAAGACAGTAGAGAACACTAAATATTCCACAGTTTATAAATTCTTAGACCATTTATTCAGCATAATTTCCAATAGCGTACTGTGTTGGGTTGGGGGTGAGGGGCATTTTTGTTAGTGGGAGAAGGGGCCACCTTGTGACAGCAACAGCTCCCCTGGCTCCAAGGCGGAGATCCCCCAGCCCAGGCTGGGCCAGTGAGCACTAGAGAAACACCTCTGCCAATCCATGTTTGTGAGGGGAAGGACTGTCCTGAAAAGAAGAAGGTGTGGTCCCTGGAGGAGAGGCCATTGACCTGAACAAAAGACCATTGGCCTAAACAAAGGGACAGCTTCGTTGCCATAAGGAAGGAGGAGGAGGGGGAGGACAGAGAACCTCGGACACCCAGTTCAACCACGTGGAGTAGGAGAAGGCAAAGGAGGTCCCTGCAGCCCATGGAGGTTCAACAGCTGAGCAGAGACCGACATGTAGGCTACGGAGGACTCCACGCTGGCACAGAAAAGCTGAGCCTGAGGGCAACTGTGACTGAACTGAGACCCCGAGGGTTGCTCAACACCAGAGCAGGGGGGTGAGGAGGTGTGCTGGACCAGAGGCCCATCTGCAGCCCATGGATGTCCCCATGCCAGAGCCAGGAGCTGTGCCCAAAGAGGTCCGTGATTCCACGGGAAGCTCGTGTTGGAACATCTTGTTCCTGGACTTCCATGCCGGGAAGAGCAGCAGAGGTGACCTGACTGAACCCCCATTCCCTCTCCCCTGTGCCGCTGGTGGGGGAAGGCAGAGAAATCAGGAGCAAAGTGATTTGAGCCCAGGAAGAAGGGAGGGGTGGGGGCAAGGTGTTTAAGATGTGATTGTTATGTCTCACTGTGCTACTTGGATGAATGGCAACAAATTAAATTGATTTTTCTTCCCCAAGTTGAGTCTGTTTTGCCCGTGACCATAACTGGTGAGTGAGCCGTCCCTGTCCTCATTCTAATCTGAGCCCCCTTTGTTGTGATTCCCTTTCCATCTCACCGGGTGGGGGGGTGTGAGTGCAGGACCACATGGTCCCACTGTAGGTTAAACCACCACATGTACAAAAAAAAAAAAAAATTAAAGAATCACATTAACCATTCCCAGCCATACACTGAATTTCTGTTCCATCTATGGGTCTAAGAATTTAAAACACAAGAATTGAGGTATAAATTCGCTCAAAACACATGATCAGCACTTACCGTTGATACACCTGTTTTTTCTAAGACCAGATACTCTTCTGCATTTCTATTCTCAGCATTGTCCTCTTCTCTGTTTTCACCTTCTTCAGAGCAATCTCTTTTTCTACTAACTTTCATTAGGTTTAGCCTTGAGTTCCAGTGGGGTTCCCTTGCTTGATGCAAAGGTTTTGTACCACTCTGTTTACTTTCTTCTCCAGAACTTAATTTATCATTGGACCTACAAAAATATTTTTTCAGCTTTTACTTTTCAGGAACTACTAAATACACTCTACAAGTTTGGCTTGCTATCAAATATTTAGTACTTCAAGCTAAAAATTAAGTTAAGTGTTCTGCATTTTCATTTGTTTAGTTGTTGAAGCTTAAAAAAAAACATAAAGGAAGAAAAAAACAATGTGAAAGTGAAATAACTTGCTTTTCTGCAGTAGCGGACCTTTCTGATTACCCGATTCTGTCAGGTAGGTCAGAAAGTTTCAGCTATACCACCAGAGGTCCTCTAAATTAATGCACCTACAGGAACACTATATTAATTAACTCTAATGCTCAAGGTACTACTGCTTTTAAACAGGATTAAATTTTTACATCTGTTCAAGCACATACAGATCAGTAAGACAGAAATCTTGGGCTTTTAAATGCATGTCTTGGGAAAGGGCAAGGAGAAGGATCCAGGAAACTACAGGAAAGTCGGCCTCACTTCAGTCCCTGGTAAAGTGATGGAACAACTAATCCTGGAAACCACTTCCAGACACATGAAAAAAAAGAAAGTGCCTTGGAGTAGTCAGCATGGATTCACAATGGGCAAGTCATGCTTAACCAACTTGATAACCTTTTATGATGAAATAACTGGCTTGATAGATGAAGGGAGAGTGGCAGATAGTATCTACCTTGACTTCAGTAAGACTTCTAACACTATCTCCCCTAACATCCTCATAGGGGAGCTGATGAAGTACGGGCTGGATAAGCAGACAAAGGAGGTGCACTGAAAACTGGATGGCCAGGCTCAGAGTTTAATGATCAGTGGGTAAAGTCTAGTTGGAGGCCAGTAACTAGGAGTGTACCGTGTGGGTCAATACTGTGAACAGTCCTGTTCAACATCTTCATTAACGATCTGGATGATGGGGGAGGGTGTAACCTCAGAAAGTTTACAGAGGACACAGAACTGGGAAGAGTGTCAGATATACCAAAGGGTCATGCTGCCATCCAGAGGTATCTGGACAGGCTGGAGAAACGAGCTGACAGGAAGCTCATCAAGTTCAACAAGGGGAAGTGCAAAGTCCTTCACCTGACAAGGAACAACCCCAGGCACCAGTACACGCTGGGGGTCAGCCAGATGGAAAGCAGCTTTGCAGAGAAGAACCTGGGTGTCCTGGTGGACATAAAGATGAACAAGAGCCAGCAATGTGCACTGGTTGCAAAAAAGGCTAGTGGTGTCCTGGGCTGCATTAGGAGAAGTGTTGCCAGCAGGCTGAAGGAGGTGATCCTTCCCCTCTATTCTGCACTGGTGAGGCTACACCTGGCGTACTATACTGGAGTATCCTGAACTGGTGACAAGAGAGACATGAACATATTGCATAGAGTCAAGGAAAGGGCTATCAAAGGTAAAGGGACACAAGCATCTCTCCTATGATGAAAGGCTGAAAAGAGTGAGGATAATTCATCCTGGAGAAAGAGAAGGCTTGGTGGGAGTAGGTAGGGAAACCTCATCAATGTATATAAATACCTGAAGGGAAGGTGTAAAGATAGACAGAGCCTGGCTCTTTCCAGTGGTGCCCAGTGACAGGACAAGAGCAAAGAGGCAAAAAATGAAACACAAGAAGGTTCCTTCTGAACATCAGGAAATACTTTTTCACTGTGACGGTGACCAAGCCCTGGCACAGGTTACCCAGAAAGACTGTGAAGCTGTCATCCTTGGCAACACTCAAAACCCATGATACTGGGCAACCAGCTCTAGGTGATCCTGCTTGAGCAGAGGGTTTGGACCAAAAGACCTCCAGAGGACCCTTGCAACCTCAACCATTCTGTGTTTCTGTGAAATTTCACAATCACAGAAGCCAAGAAAGTCTTTGTCTTGTTAGCAGAAAGACTCTGGGATATTATTTCAATGTAAGTTACAGAAGAGATTTTAAGCAGAGGATCAGAGACAGATGGGAACCAGAACATAATTTTAGAAAACAGTGAAAGTAAAGTGATTTGAGGCCGCTCTGTATCCATTGAAATTGAGCAAAAAGTAGCTTGTAACATAACCCAAAACTGTTACATGTAAATGGCACTATCTGTCTCACATTGCATGTACATAAAAAGCACTCCCTCCACCAAAGAACCAGGACATGCACACTGTTGCATGAACTTATGATGGAAAGAAAAAGTGAAGAGACTCAGAATACAGACAGGAGGCTCATTTTATGTTAGTCTATCGGCCACTTCTCAATTATTAGTGAGTGCAAATGGCACTGCAGAGTCCTCCTTTCAATGGACCACATTCATAGTGCACTGTACCATAAGAATGTACTACTGAGAAATTCAGATGGCGCAACTCTGGTTACTCTCTTCTGCTCCCATCTGCAAAATACTTTCTAAAAAGGAAAACGGCCCTGAGAAAAATTCTGTTAAAAAATCTTATATTACCTAAGGATGCCACCTAGTGACCTGCACAGCATGTAGCCTGTAACAACTAGTACAGCTCAGAGCCTACACTTCAAAAAGCAAGTGCTGTATGAAAACAACTAGACAAATACATGAAGTTTTTAAAGAGCTTTTTTACTTTTTCAACAGGGAACTTTACCTTTCTGTGGTATCCTGAATGATTCCTATAGCATTTGTTGACAGACTTTCTTCTCGTTCTCCCTTGCTGTGGCAGCTAGGTAATTTTTTAGAGGAACACAGTGTTTCCAACTTCATACTTTTTGGATTTAGGTCTAGATTGTAATTCCTGGACAAATTCCGCACAGACAACAGTACTTCCATGTCATCCTTAGATTTGAGGGGGGGAAAAAAAAACAAACACCCAACAATGTTAGCACAAAATACATCACCTGTAAAATAAAGTATTGAAAGTTATGATCAAGATGTTAACCTGAGACAAAACTTTGCTTAAAAACATCCAAGTAGTTTATGGCACCCATTCCTTTTTCCTTTAGAGAAAATATTTATCTAATAAAAACAGGTACCATAACCAATGTAGCCTTTCATGAGCAACCTCTAAGGAGTTCAGAAGAAACCCAGCAACAGAAATATGGCATGCAGTTAACTATTCGTGTATCATCAACATGACTGAAATGTCAAAGTTTAATTGAAGTCTTTAGATTTGTTAACAGAAGTCTATATATTATCAATGTGTCATTAACAGAATTTTAGAATACTTTAGAATAGGGTGCAAACATTAAACAAGAATGTAATTCTTACAAGTCCAAAATTAATTTATGCATTTAAAACCACTTATTTACATGTCTTAAAAGTAGCTGGTGTGGAACTAAGCATCAGAACGTATCGTCAGAAATATTTTAACAGAATTCTCACTTTTGAGGGAAGAAGTTCCTCAGATTCTTCTGCCACGGGCAGATTCTCTCCTTTATTTGCTTCTTCCTCAACTGGAGCAGCAAGTTCTTGTGCCAATGGAGATTCTTTTTCACTATATGCTCTTTCTAGGTTTGGTCTAGTTCTCAGAGATACATTCCTTATGAATTGTCCTGGTTTCAGAGCACCTAGCGTGTCTTCTTGTGAAGTGGATTTTTCAGCACTAGTGAATTTAAAGCAAACAAAAAAGACAAAAAAAAAGGAAAAAAATATGTCACTTCTCTGTGTCTGGGAGGGAAAAAAGCAATTCTGCATTCAAGTTTTGAATCAGCACTTATACAAGAGAATTAGAGACTGATACACTGTTTTGTTTAAAATCAATAATATTATCTTTTTAAATATATTTTCCTTATTTTGGGCATCTATGGTTAGCATGTAAGAAGAAATAACAAAGTTTCTTTGTCAAAGCATTTTTAACATAAAGAAAAAAGTTGTGTTGCTATCCATACCGACATCAAAGTATATGCAGTCTAATACATGCTTAAGATCTTACTTTAACAAGAGTGCACTAGGATCAATGAAAGACAGATCTCTGTCATTTTGCAAAATTTATATGTTATGTGTATGATCGCTGTATATGCCAATACAAACCATATAAAAGAAAAGCTTAGTCAAAAAGAGCTATGAGCTCATACAGATCAAGTATGTACCAACTAAACAGTGACAAGTAGTTCAGCCCAACTAAAAATGCGCTCTGAAAACATGGGAAGAAGATGTCTGTGTGCACTGAAAACTAAATGCTGGGGAAAGACTGTTAACAAGGAACAAACCATTGACACTTCCAAAGGTGTCTCATTATGTACCAGATGAAAGCTTTTCAAATGCAGTTTTGCTGAACAATAATCTCACCTGCTTTGTTCACACAATATGTTTTCAGAAATACAAGGCACCTGAGGCATCTCTTGCTGTTCCTGTTCCTCTTTACTCAACACATCTGCTTGACACAATACGGCTTCATTTTCACTCTTTGATGTGCAATTTAAAAAGCATGAAAAAAAAAAGAAAATCAAGCAAGTTTTAAAAATAGACCTGTATTTTACAAAATAAACCACAGAGAGATTACAGATGCAGTATACTCATGCTCCTCTCTGGGAACGACACAAGTACTCCAAGCTAGTTCTACATAGGTTTAAGAACAAAACCAGCTATAACCACTCCAAAAAATGAGTCACTTTTACAAAGCTTAGCTATGTTTGAGAACTCAGGCAAGTCTATGCAGACTGGCCTATATCCATAACATGATTCATGAACAACCTACCAAACGGTTACATGGAGTTCATCCTACTATAATGGCTTTTGAGGATTTTGACACCTCTTACAGTGCCTAATAAAGTGTCTGTGGGGAAACACAGTGTAAGTGAATGACTCAATCTACCTGTGTAAAGTAGAGGACTCTTAGGCACGGTAGTGGTGAAGGCAGTCAAGGCTTACCAAATTAACAGGACCTTTTCTTTAAAAAAAACAAACCAGAAAAATAGCTATCCTCTGCCTCCTCTTGATACTTTCTCTTGATACGCTATACTAGATTCTCAACATGGACGGGATTCATCCAAGCAGGAAGGATAAAAAACAGCTTTTTCGCTCATTTTATGTATTGCAACATCAATCATATTTTTATTCTAGAGTTTAATGTGCATAATACTTTTTTCTATCATGCAATCCAATCAAAATCAGATCCTCATCTTCCAGAAGACATTAATAGTACAAGTTGTAGGCTTCACTGATTTCATACCTGCAACACCTCAGCATACCAGGGTTTGGGGATTTTTTCTGTCTAGTATGGTGTCTCAGCTTCAGAGAATGCAACTTAAACGTTCTAATTTAATTTCATAAAATAGAACATGCAACTTGGAACCATACTTATGAAGGCAAAGCACTTAATCTTATTAACACTTACGATGACTGTATTGGCAAACTCATCTTTCTGCAACACCAACTGCTCTGCTTCAGGCTTCTTATCTCTCTCATTTTCTGATATTTGTAATTCCTTCTTTCCTACAGCTCTTCCCAAGTTTGGCTTGTACCTCTGGAATCTGCTCCTCACTAACTGAACAGGTTGAAGAGGTCTTTGTTTATCTTCTTCTTCAGTGGTATTTTTGCTATCAATACTAAGTCCGACAGAAAAAAAAAAAGCTGTCATTAACAAAGAAGTTCATTATATTAACATATTAAAAAAACCTGAGCTTTTAAAAGAAATCAATTAAACATAAAGTTCTGCTGAGTTTAAGTTACAAACACAAAACTTTTTTTCAGTAAAAATTTCACAGCACTGGTTTCCTACGTA
Organism: Antrostomus carolinensis; assembly: GCF_000700745.2. NCBI lineage: Eukaryota > Metazoa > Chordata > Aves > Caprimulgiformes > Caprimulgidae > Antrostomus > Antrostomus carolinensis. Next base: position 16,484 of record NW_010293438.1, read on the forward strand.
CTTCCATAACAGAATTAACTAACTCTCACTGGAGGCATTAACTTACTGACTGCTCATTCCTATAAAGCCAAAGTAATTTTCACATGGTTTCTCTGATAAGCTAACTAGTATTCCTCTGCTTACATGAAATGAATCTAGCATTTCAGATGACAAAACAGTTGTAAAATAAATGCTTTTTAATTTAATGCCCAGCATAGAAATAACTGGAACTTTAGTATTACGAGTGTCAAAACTATGAGTATTTTTATTAGATTTTCTTTGCCAGCTAGCAATCAATTGGTATAATGATTTCCTTTTAACATACTTCTATTGTAACAGTCAAGAAACAGAAGCAGCTAAGCCCTTACCCTGCATTAGTACTTGAGGTGTCATCTTGTTTAATTTCAGGTAGACAAAACCTGACTGCATCATCCTCTGATCTTGAAAATGTCTTTGGGGGCTTATGACTAGGCCCCTCAGAAACCTCCTGGGAGCCAAGTGACTTCTCCTTTCCTAAGGATTCCAATGGTTGCGGGACTTCATATTTTCCCGCTTTCTGAAAAATATAAACATAAGAACCAGAAAAAGTCATGATACTAAACCAAAAGGTGACATTATGATGTTCACAAAGTTTGGTACTAATCACTTGGAAGTGCTTCCTGCAAAAACCTCTCTGTAACTGCTCATTAATAATTTTCTGGTCTTTCCAGGACACACACACATTTGTTTCTTTTAAACAAAAATAGCTTGAAATCTATATTTCTTCTTTGCCATCTTCTATTAATACTTTCTTTCTTCACTGTCAACCCCACAAGGCCACCTCAGGTCAGAAAGACATCCAGACATGTAACAAGAGATACAGAATGGATGTAATCTTTTTCTTCCCGCATGCAACCAAGTGGAAAGTATAGGAGTTTTCATGTAGAAAATTTTAGCTTTGAATAAATTGTTTCAAAACAGATGAACTCTGTACTTTTTAAATCATTAGTATTCCACTTCACAAACCCAAAAGCTCAAATACTACTAAAGAAAAAAAAAAAAAAAGAAGCCTTACATCTGTATCAGGAAGGATGCTACATTCACTGTCACACTGTGTCAAACTTTCTTCCTTGTTGGTATCTTTCTGTGATACACCCTTATCATTTACACCCAGCACTTCCTTTCTACTACTTGTCATTCTCAAATTTGGCTTTGGTCTCTGGAATTGACTCCTCAGTAGCTGAGCTGATGATACAACAGTTTTCTCCTCTTCCTTCTGAGGACCAGACTTCCTACAAAAACAAACAAAAGAACAATCAAAGGCATGGGACAACACTGGTTCTGCAAATCACGCCTGACATACTTGTATGTAGCTCTCTTCAATACAGTAGCCAAGTATAAGTATCTTTAGCTTTTTTAGAGCAATAACAAAGTTATTTCACATTGCGTAAAAAGATCCAATAAAAGCACATCACCAAAAACTTGTTTACCTTATAAATAGGTGAGGAAAGGTAAGTTAAAAAGAGATGCCATTTCAGAACTGCAACTTCCAGTCACACTTTGAGAGGAATACAGACATTTTACAAATGCCTTTGTTTAATTATGTTTAAAAGTACCCAGTAGATTTAAAGCACAGGTTTTTTGGTTTTTTATTTTTGTTTGTTTGTTTTCTTTTAGGGGACACTTTAACAGGAAACTAAACTCTATACTCAATGATTTACACAAGCACATAGGGACGCACTGTTAGAACCAGCATGGAGAAGGAACTGAGCATCAGAAAAATGTATTTCTTTCAAAACTAGTCTCATAGTTATTAACACCCAACAGCATATAAATTTAGTGCCTTTGAGCTCCTGGAGTTTTGTCTGTTCAAGTCTAGTATTGTCTTAATTAAACATCTCATTTAAGATACAAAACTTGTTTTTAACGCTGGAGTTGAATGCAAAAGTTTAGAATACCTAGAGATATTTATGGTTTTGAACGATCCCTTCTCCCCATTTAAAAAATAACCTTACCCTGTATGGAAATCTGAAAGCTGTTTCAAGACATCTGACAATCCCTTTTCACTTTCATAGCTTCCTGCTTCTGAGGATTTTTCTTGGGAACACTGCCTTGTATGTATTGAGTTCATCTCAGAATCTGTAGAAACAACCCCTTCTAACATCACATTGCATGGCTGAGTATCTTCATGAACCGTCACATCCTAAAAGGAATAAAAGCTTAACTCCATTAAGATGAAAGACTTGCTCGACCTCTCTTTTAGAGGAGCAGAGAAAAAAAAAAATTAGTATCACAAAAACACTCAAAAAGATCTCTCTTCCTATGTGTCCAAGTAATATCAGTGGATACTTTAAAAGCAAAATTTCATTATTTTTCTATATACTTGATATCTGAAGTGGTCTCTCTTCCAAGAGATCTTTTTTCTCTGCAATCTCTCTTCAGATGTATTATCACAAATCACACAAAAATGTGAGATATAATCCATCTATCCATAGAAAACAGAACCCAAGGGCAAGTATGAAGAAATGTTATGATGATTCAGTTTATTCTGAAACAACACACGCAAAGTCTATGCTCACAAATTATGTTGTATGTACCTAGATGTTTGTTACTACAGGCTTCTGCTTAGGACTCAGCAAAACAGTGGGCATAAGCAACTGCTCAAGAAACTTACATTTTTGAGGCATGGATCACTGTTTTCATCCCTATGGTGCACCACATCACCTTCTTCTCCACCTTCAGTTTTCTCCTCTTCAGGACCTTTTTCATCTTTCAGGTCTTTTTGCCTTGCTACAGTTCTTCCTAGATTTGGTTTTGGTCTCTGCACTCTGCCTCTCTTTAGAGGTGTTGGTTTCAGCACACTCTGTTTGCTGTCTACTTGTAAACCAGCTGTTTCATTAGACCTGGAAAAACATGTAAGATCCATAAACACACACCAAATCTGAAAGTGTAAGGAGTCTTGGAGAAGTGGTATTTTTTTATTTTCTTTTTAAAATGGTTATTAACATACACTTATTTAAAATGAAGCTACACATTACTAACTTCATGAAACTAGAAGTGTATCTGCTAGAGACTGAAAGAGTACCTGACAAGTTCAAACTTAGGTGTGCCCTGCTTGTCTTCTTTTCACGCTGGAGTAAAGATACTGCACTAGACAGACCTTTTTCTGACCCATAATGGTGGCTCTTGTATTCCTAGCTGATCTAGAGGCAGATGGACCGAATTTAACGAAGGGTTTAAAATCACAAACATTCAAATACATAAATAATTTCACAATCTTACTAATGCAAAAATATCAGACGTACATTATGACAACTGTCAGATGCTGCTATGCCTTTTTACCCTAAGCACCAAGTTACATAGCATGTTAATGAAAGAAACAACTGCTTAAGTATTTTTCTGCCAGGTTATCAAACACAGTTTATCGCCCTCCATCCTCTTCAACTATCCCCCTTTAAAAAGCCCTTTTAAAAGTTTTGGGTTTTATTTTGTTGCTGTTGTTGCTTTGATTTTGGGGGGGGGGTGGTTTTGGCTGGGGCTTTTTTTTTTCCCCCCCTTTTTTTTTTTTTTTTCTTAATTATCTCTCCTGTAGAACATATTCCTCCTTTTACACTACCACTACCATTTCTCCACTGAAGAGAAATAAAAAACCCACTTCTTAATTAACACATGCATTAAGTTGCCTACATGCTGGAATTTTTTTTGTCCTAATACCAGACACCTAACACTTAACTATACTTTAAGAACAAACACTCATTCCTATTGTTTAAATACTTAACCACTGAAACTGATGCATTTCAGTATTAAAGGTAGTGGAGAATACTTGTTTTAGTTCTCAAGGGACTAACTTGTCAGGGGTTTTTTTCCATTTATTGGGACTGACATCTCATTTAAAAGCACGGCCTTAAAACCAAAAATGTTCAATTTATTTGCTTCATACATTAAAAAATATTCCTATTCTTCCCTCAATTGCAGAATTTTTTCAGAAACTACTGTAAAAACCTATAATACTACCAGACGTGAGAGGGATGTCAAACTGCTGGAGAGCAGCACCCGTCTTCTTACTTTTCACATACTTACTGAGACACTGTTTCCAGGACTTGATCATCTTTTTCTGCAGCTTCTTCACTGGTAGCATCAGATCTATTACTTTCATTAATATTCTGAATAGAAATAGAACATTAAGACGTTAGCTCTCTTAACACTTATAAAATATGGCATTAGCTAACAGACCAGGGAACTATCTGTAACTGGATATAAAAAAGATTGCTTATGACAGAGACAGACAATTACAGGGTACATTTCATATAGTCAGAAATGTGCAGAAAAATCTCAATCAAACAACTAAAGCTGTATTTGCTGCACAACATGAAAGATTACTGGCATCTACTGTTTGTGTGACAAGCTCCCAGCTTAGCTGAGGCCTCTAAGGAATATCCCATTGTCGCTGAAGGTTAAGTAAGTGGCTGATTCCTGGTTACACTTAGGGGGAAAAAAAAAAAGAAAAAAAGAAAAATGTAACATTGCTGTTGCATCCAGCAGCTTTTTAGTTACTATATTATCTCCAGTTACTTTATTAAATACCTTTTTGATTTCCTCCTTAGGCTGTGGATGGGACATTTTATCATTTCCTGCATCTTTTTCAGGCTCTTCATTCCTTACAGATGCTCTTGTAATATTAGGCTTAAATCTCTGTCGACTTCCTCTAACTATTGCCTTTGCAATTACAGTTTTTTCAGGTTCTCTGCATAAAGGATCCACAACAGTGAGATTTACTCCACAATATTCAAGCTTATGTAATATACAATGACTTGCACAACTCTCTTTCTGGAATTGAGTTGTCTTCAAAAGAATTTGCACAAACTTATGTAAGTTTCTTCACATGAGAACCAAACTCTGTTTAGTCTTACAGAGTGTAGAAACTCAATTTACCTATCTATTAAAAAGATATGAAGTTATCACACAGGAGAGGAACCTAACTAGACTGCATACCATAGCTGCTTCTGCAAGTGTCAGAAGCAGAGCCATTAGCTGGCAACTGAGGGTAGGAGGAAGGCATAGTTATCACTTCCTCCCCTTCCCCCTCCCAAATTCCAAGTATAGTCAGTACTTCATGAAGTAATGCTTTCCTCAAGTTCCCAGAAAAGAAGCACATACCTTCTACCATTGTACCACTTGATATCATCCAAGAAAATGCCAAAATCAAAACTAAGACTTCTATTAAAACTTCAGATTTACTTTTATCTTTTTATAACAGCACTATATAGAATAAATTAACAATTATAGTTAGTTAATTTCAGGATACTGGAAAAGCAATGTCAATACTTACTCAGATTTAGTATCCAAATCAGTATTCTCTAATTCTGTGTCTTTGTTTCTGTTTCTTCTACTGTCTTCCTCAGAGCACTAGAATTGAGGCAAGAATATTACTCTTGGACAAGTGTACAGGCACCTCGGAAGCAGTTCTCAGAATACTACTTGTTAGACTGTAGCTGGTCCACAGCACTAGCATTGATAAAAAGAGATACAACATCAGGAGCATAGCATACTAAGCAATGTTCCTTCTTCTGACCTTTTCACTTGCATTCACAAGGTCTGGAGAGGAAATTTCAGCCTCCATTTTTTCTTGGGTTGCTGCTTCTCTCCTTCCAGATGATCTCACTAAATTTGGTTTAGGTCTTTGCAAGCGGCCTCTGCTTGATGTCTTTTCAGTTTTCCTTAAGATATAAAAACAGGTAGTATATGATTACTTACAAGTCTTATACAGTCCAAGATGTACTTCAAGAGCACCACAAACTGCATGGGTAATGCAGCAAGACAATAAAGTGAAAAACAAATTATATTACATCTTTCTGATATTAGCAGATATGCCATTAGTTAATGCAAAGAATGTCAAATAAACCTCAACAACTTTGCTGGTTTTCAGTGTAATCTTCTTAAAAATAACTGAAGGAAGCATTTCTTGCTATTAAATATATAAAAGAATAGCTCTTCTCCTAGGGATTCACAACGGATGTAAGTGTGAACAGACTTAATGATTTCAATAGAAGCAATAAAAATCTGCTCCAAAATAGAGCAGATTTCCTCTACAGACAAAATTTTGCATCTGAGCCCTACAGCTCATCAATAATATTCACATCGGAAACTACTACCTTTTCTTACATTCTTCATAAGGCAGGACAAATAAAGCTTTAACAGTATTTACTGTAAGAGTGAGCTACACTTCAATAAGGGAAAGACAGAAGCATGAAAAACAATTTAGCATTAACTAGTAGTGCATGACTAAACCACCTTTTAAAAATTATGTAATTGAATAGGATGTCACTGATCACATAAAAATGGAAACTTTAGGCACAAACTTGTTTAAACACCACTGCTCAGCTACATCCATAAGTGTAAGAAATAGTCACAAAGGTTAACTTCATAACGGAGTGCAAGTGAGACAGAGACAGCTTGGGAGTATCTTCTAGAGAGGTATGTCTCAACTTGAACTCTTATATTGAGTTCCAAAGAGCAACAGTTTCCAGTTAGGAAGGTATGAATACATCACACACAATGTGTACAGCTAATAAGCTCTGATGTACAGCTGTGAATTTCAAAGAATACAGTAAGGCCCTTTTATTAAAAAACATTTAAAAAAATCAATTTTCACAACCAAGGTTCACCCACAAAATGTCAGAACTTCTTCAGAGAAACTTCCTTGTTGCTGACTGTAGATGGGCTAGCTTTTTCCTAAGCTTAGTAAAGTCTTCCTTCTCATTCCCATGTAACATTTTAAGTCTTAGTCAAAGCATTGCTTCTCACTAATCAAAATTTCTATCAAAAAACTTCACTGATTATAGAAAAAAGTTATCAATTCTATTGATAACTTTGATAATCAAATCAAATTATAGAAAAAAGTTAAACTGTCTAGTCCAGTTTACTATGATCAATCAAAATTATATCCAAAGTAAATGCAGGTTTAGCTCAAGTACCACTGCAAGGTAAAATAATTCTACTTACATGATTTCAGACTGAGAATCACTTTCTGATGCACTCTGCTTTTCATCTGATCTATGCAAGTCAAGCGTGTCTTTGTTCTGAGTGAGGAAAAAAATGTTGCAGAAAGGAAATGATAAGCACAGAAGAACTCTTCGCTGTAATGTAAAGAAAATCAGAAACAAAAACAAGATTCACAGAATGGTTGAGGTTGCAAGGGTCCTCTGGAGGTCATCTGGTCCAAACTCCCTGCTCAAGCAGGACCACCTAGAACTGGCTGCCCAATACCGTGTCAAGATGGCTTTTGAATATTGCCAAGAATGGTGACTACACACTCTCTCTGGGTAATCTGTGCCAGGGCTACACTATCCCCACTCTTTTAGCGTTTCATCATAGGAGAGCTGCCTCAGTTCACCATCCTCACAGCCCTTTGACAGGCTACCTCCAGTATGTCTATGCTTCTCATACCAGGGAGCCTGGAAATGTATTCCAGGTGCGGCCTCACCAGTGCAGAATAGAGGGGAAGGATCACCTCCTTCAGCCTGCTGGCAACACTTCTCCTAATGCAGCCCAGGACACCACTAGCCTTTTTTGCAACCAGTGCACATTGCTGGCTCTTGTTCATCTTTATGTCCACCAGGACACCCAGGTTCTTCTCTGCAAAGCTGCTTTCCATCCAGCTGGCCCCCAGCGTGTACTGGTGCCTGGGGTTGTTCCTCGCCAGGTGAGGGACTTTGCACTTCCCCTCGCTGAACTTAATGAGATCCCTATCGGCTCATTTCTTTGTCTTTTAATTGGATGAAACTGATAACAGACTCCTTCAACAGCATCAACTATCATTACTTTCCAGCAATAGTATCTAAATAATTTTCCTACAGTGCACTGACCATCACTCTGAAAATGAAAAAACACTTGACAACATAGCAAAATAATCACATTTACACCAAAGATTTTATGGCACCTATTCAGTGAATTAAGGTAAAAGTCTACTGCATAAAACCATTATTTTTCTACTTTATTTACCTCTTTAACAACATTAAGAGAATGATGTTTCACACTACTGGTAGGCTGAATATTTCTAGTTTTAGACCAGTGATTATGTTCATATACTTTTAAAGTAAATTAACCACAGCAGGCCAAGAGAATTAGAACTGACTTAAAAGCTCTTTTGAAATTATCAATTTGAGAGATTATTATGCCTTTTTCTCACATCAAACAACCATAACAAATCAGCCAGAACACTTAGCCATTCATGCTACTGACACCACTGTAATAGGCTGGTGTATATAGCACATTGCCCTGGTCAGTTAATTGATTTTTCTAAATATTATTCCAATTAATATTAGGAGATTGGATATTGTTATAACACTTCCAAGTACAGGTACTTAGTATTTGTGAAGATCCTAAGTAGGTGATTTTCTATTAAGATGAAGGCATTATTTTAGGCAATAGAATCTAAAACAAAGGACAAAGGACAAATAATTTTCCCATTTTTCCATTAGGGAAACACTAACACTTCGAATTTCCTAACATCTCACCACAAACTTTAGCTATAAGATCATTCCCTGTCTTAGAAAGCACAAGAAAAATTAATTCTTTCCTCCTCAGCACAAATCTTTAAACAGTATGATATTAAGTTCCAAAAATGACAATGATGCTAGGACAGAAGGATGATCAGAGGAATCACTTTCTCTATATGAGGAGAAATGTAAGATTAGGACACTTCAGCTTGAAAACAATATTGCTGGAAAGAGGAAGAAGTGGCACCATAAAAAAGAAAAGATGAACAGGAACAAAACAATGGAAGTACTGTCCATACTAAACTACCAGTCATCAGGCTTAAAACAATCCAAAGAATATACTTTTTTAAATAAGTGAATAATTAAAGGAATTAACTCTCAGCTGCAGTATGCAATTCATTACAAAGGTACAGATATACGCAAAAAAGCAGCTAGACAAACTCATGAGCAAGAGGTACATCAAGGGCTTCGAAAGAAGCTAGATGCAATCTCAGGAAGTTTCTAAACTGCTAGACCTAATTAGAACATACCCACAGAAAAGTCATTCAATCTTGGTCCAGTTTCTTGTATCTTTCCTGAAATACCTCATGGCAGCCATTACTAGTGGACAAGAGTTTACACAGGTTTCCATTCTGAGGCAGCACAAATGCTCATCCTGCTCAAATCAGTTTCCAACATCATGTCAGTAAGTGTACGTCAGCAAATCTTCCTCCAAGATATTGTACTGCTTCACTTTTGAATAATTAAAGTGTTCAGCTGTTTCAGTTATCTCTGAGATAAGCCAGGCATGCACAGTATACTCTCTAAGTTTAGTACAACCCACTAAAGCCAAGCAAATTGATAGTATTTAAATTTTGGTGATGTTCTCAGGCTTGTTGCCTTTTTTCCACATAGTGGTAGAAATAAATTTTTAAAAAAATTATTTACAAAAACACTTTTAACAGTAAAGAGAAAGATCTTAAGAATTCAGAACTATATAAAAAAATAAAAATACCTTTGTTTCTCTAGTTTCTTCCAGTTGTCTTTCTCTGCTTCTACTTTTTGAAACTGGTAACTCTGAAATCTTGCTTTCCTGTGATATATCATCTCTAATATCTACAGTTCTCAGTTTAGCAGATTCTGTTTCTACTAGAACATCATTGCTATCTTCAAAGCTGAAATAAATAAAAGCACACAAAAACATTATATTAGTGTATTTTAACCAAGACAGTATTATTGTTTAAAGACAGATCAAGTTGGACAGAAAAATTATGTAATTTTGACATGAAATAACTACATGTGTTTCAGAGAATCTGACAAGTTTTAGAGATATTTGCAAGATATAAGCTTTAAAACAACTTTTGCAATGCTATTACAAGATGCCAAAATTCCATCTAAATATTCTAGACTAGACTGGTTTTAAAACAGACTCTACTAATAAAACCACTGTATGCAGAGGGTTTGGTTTTTTTTTCCCTCTAATCTTCTGTAACAATCTATGTTGAGTGCAAAGACAAATACTTTTCCTTCATATGCTTTCAATGAGGTATTAAAGAGCATAAAAGTTTCTGGGAATCTGTATGAAATAAACAATTACAATACAGCTAAATACAATAATTCACATGCAACATTCTGAAGCAGCACTAACAGTTTCATAGTGACTTTTTAGATTTACCGCTTTCTTATACAGTAAGTTTAATAAAACAAGCATTCACTTTCTTTCTAGTGAAAGAATGCCCAAAATTGAAACTAAAAGGTTGCCTCCCACCCAGGTTCCACACAAATAAAGTCCAAGCAACCTTCCTTTCCCACAAGGACCATCTTATTAAAGCAAATACAATTCCAAGTGTATAGCAACACTATGCAGCAACATTACCAAGAAGTGCTTTGAGAGAAATATTAGAAGTTAGGATAAGCCAATATTCTTTATGAACACTGTAAAAAACAAAAGAGTGAAAGCTGTTTGGGATGAGACTTTATTATTAATGTAAATTAATTTTGCAACAGCAGCCCATCAGGCCAGAGAATATATTGAGAGTATAAATAAAAAACAGCTTACTAAAACCCAAGACAGTCCTCAGAAATCAAAAACCTGCCCATTGTGTGTCAGTTAACATGATGGTAGGCATGAATAAATAAAACTAATATTAAAACTTTAAACTATTTTTTATTTTGCCTAACCTTTCCATTGTAAACATTACCTGCATAAATTGACATCATTTTCTCTCTCCATTACATCTTCCACTGGTAAATAGGACTCTGATCTCTTTTCCTCTGTAACAGAAGTCTCACCTTGCTTTCCTTCAATAACACTATCCAGTTCTTCTCTACAGGTAGTATGACCATCATTGTATGCATCACATACCAGTTTTTTTTCTGCTAATGAATAAGAATTAAATCAATTTGGACATTCTGGGCAACATCTTAGAACTCCAAATCTCAAATCCTAGCTACAGTGAAGCAAGAATTAGTTAACTAAGACAAAAAATCCCAGTAGAAAATGCCCAGGTATTAAGCTTTAAGAGAACTATTCTCAGCTAAAATAAAATACTTCTAGATTTAGTATGAAAGATGATTTTGAAAGGCATTGCCCCACAGCCTCCCAAGGCAGATCAGTGATACAAATCAAAACCCAAGTTCTCATTTTTAAGTTTCCAATGTCTTTATATAAAATTTATATTACGGCATTTGAAAGTGAGCCTTTTGCCTTACTTTTCTTCAAGGATTTCTCTTCTTCAGCAATTTTTGAAGGGATAGCCATTTCTTCTGGAAGATTCTCCACTTCCTGTTCAAGATCATCTTTTCTCCTCTTCTTTCGCTTCTTTTTTGCTAATGCTGGCTCTAATGCAATCTGTTCTTCTGCCTGTTCAGAAATGTCCAAAGATTCCTCATTTTCTTTCTCAGCCGTCACAGCATCTGCTTCTACTTCTGCATCAGAAATTCTGGCCTCCTGAAGATCATCTTTATCATTAGTAGCTTCTGTGCTGGCAGCTTTTGCTATTGAGACAATATGGTTCCTGGTTAATAGACTGGTGGAATATTAGGAGGCATAAATTGCAAAGATATTTCCACTAGCAGCATCTTGTGAATTTATACATCACTGTCAATATACTGCCAGGCATATAAGCAGGACCATGAGAAGTCAGTCACCAACTTAACAGGAAAGCTTCAGCACAGATTAACTTCAACACTAAATGCAAAACACATTCTGTACAGGGAACAACGCTTCACTAGCATAAACTCAATATAGGATATAAAGCCAACTTAGTAAATGTTTTTGTTCCTATACTTTTTAGCAGGTTACACAGTCACTTTTGAATCCAGAAAAACAGGCATTGCTATCCCTGAAAAGAATTATCCTATTGCTGCAGAAAGAGGTGATGATGGTTACAGAAAGTGTGCCATGAAAAAGTAATTTTGATCAACAAATGTATTGTAGCTAATCATTCCTATTTATATAAGAAAGCTGAGTCATTATCTACCTAATAATTCACAAGCTCTTTTCTCAGTTTAATAACTTCCTAAAATTCTGCTCTCTCCCTTTCTCAGAACATTTTGTCTTGATCTTTTATTTATGCAGAACATCAACCACCAAGAACCTTTCTTTTTCCTTCTTATTCTTCTTATATGAACTTGTTGCCCTGTAATTAAGAAATCCAAAATGCAAGAGAAGCAGAAAAGCATACTTGCATTGCTTTACACATAAAGTACCTTTAATCCACCATTAAAGTCTACAAATAGAATTTCTATATATAGCTGGAAGTCCTAACAGCTGGGACATTTTATTTAATCAAATCTGAAACCAAGGCTATAGAAAAGCAGCAACTATGTCAATTTTGAGAATTAAACAATTACATTGCTTCCTGGCTAGCATCCACTTTAAAAAGGCTGTTCATTTGCTTCCACAATACCACTTAAAAGAAAAAGCATTCTTATAGAACAAACAAGTCGACAACCAGACAGAATTAGGAGGAAATTTCTGAAATCGTGTCAGTATAACTGTTTGTAGTTTAGGCACATCCATGAAAGGTCCTTTCACAGGTACTGCAGTTATAAGACACTACATGATCAAGAATAATTAAATATAATCTTTGTCCTTTATTTTGAACAAACCAGAGAGCTAAACAATTTTTACAAGACTCCATGAAAAGAATCACATCCTTCAGACTCTGGGAGTCAAATTATAATTAAAAAAGAAACAGAACTGTTAAAAGAAAAAAGTTTAAAATGTAAGAAAAATTTAAACTCAAAGTTATAAAACAGCTTGCCAAAAATATAGTTTTATATGGTTTTGGCACAAGGATACCAAAAGTGAATTCATTAAGCAACTCATGGAGATACTCATCAAATGTTAAATTAGAATATCCTATTCAGAATATCAGTGCTTCAGATTGTGGAATATCACTAATCTCAGTGTAGTCTCACACTCCCACCTAGAGAAAACACACCTCAGGAAAGCATCTGCCACCAATTATTACTATTCCACACATCAGTAAACTACATCTGAAAAAGTGACACTATGAAGACAGGATTGCTTCTTGCTCTGTCTGGAACAGGGAAAGAAAAGATTCCCTACATGATTTTTCCTCTTCTAGCAACACATTACCAACCACTGCTCTGTAACGCTATCTCCAAGCATTCTTTTGAAGTACCTTTTGGCTTCTTCCGAGGCCTTGATGGTTTCTTTTCCTTTGGCTTCTGGTTTTTAACAGTCTTTTGCTTTTTCTTTCCCTCATCTGCTAAGACCTTCTCAAGCAGATGGGCAAAGAATTCAAAATCAAAGGGACGCTTTTCTCCTATCAGATTAAAGCAAAGAAATAGAAAAGATTTCAAAGTTCATAATTTTTCCAAGTTTCTGCTTTGTAAAATAATCAGCGGTACATGTTACGATACTAAAAAGCAAAGGTTAAACAGAGAATTATTTTTTAAAATACTTTCTGCATCACTTGAGCAAGGACTAGAGTTCATATATATACGGATTATGGTAAATTATTAGCAAAAAGGTTACAGTACTTAGTAGTTTAGAAACTTTCAGTAGTGACAAATACACAAATAGTACCATAGTATAAAATAATGTATTAACATGCTGCTCTAGGGTTTATGCACCTCATTCAAATAACACACAAATTGTTTAAGGATTCTCAAAGCACTTTACAATAAGTAACTCTGCTAGAAATCCCCAAGAATCAGAATAATCTTCAACTGAATAATCATCAGCTAGGAAAGTTTACATTAATCTCATTTATCAGACATATAGAAAAGCGAGAAATTAAGCCTAAAGATCTTTACTGTGAACCATGCTTGTTATAAAAACCTAAGATTCTCTAGCTTCTGAAATTACCTATGAGCAAAAACTTTTTCTTAGCATTAATTCAAGCAAGGTAAAGCACCAAAATTACCATGAAAAAGATTACTACCATGTAATGACTCATTGTAGGGTGGGGTACATTTACTTACTGAAAGCTTTGTCTATCCTCCATCCATTAACTTTTTCCTCACGTTTGAACTTGTTCTAAAAGGAAAGGTATATTTGTTTTTTTCAGTAAGCAAGAAATGCAATAATATACTGTACAAAATGGCAGATCAAGATAAGCCTTCTTCAATGCAATGGAATTTTCTACCGACTAAAATTTGCAAGCACACTTAAAGAACACAAACTTAATTAATTTTAAATATAAAATCTGTCATCAGTAGATACCACCAGTCAATTTTTTTATTATTTTCAACATCTTTGTTCTTACTTCCAATCTAAGCAGTGTTTGAAATACTGAAGATCTTCCCAGCTGGACACCACAAAAGAGGCAACACAAAAGACCCTCACCAAACATCCACTCCTGTTACCAGCGTTCTTCAATTAAAATAAAACAGAGACAAACTGTGTCCAAGTATACTAGATTTACTAGATATGCTGACTGGAATTCAACTCAGTATATTAACGTTTTGGATACCTACTACCTCTTGGAAACAGGTATTAAAAAAGCATTGCTACAGAGACAATTAGCATCAAAATTTTCAATACTAATAGGGGAAACATAGGAATAGCAAATGAGAAACAGAAAAGTGAAAGCAGACATTTAATTGCTTTATCGAGTGCTTTAATTTTTACCTTAATTTCTGCTCTGGCTCTATGAGGAAACAGTCGTCCAATTAAGGAGAAGTCTGTTCCTACCATACTGATAGCTAAAAAGAACATGTCTGTTTCTGAAATGGGAAAAAAAAAAAAAAAAAAAGATGCACACTTCAGTATTTAACCATCCTCCCTGATAGCTAAATAAAACCACCTTTCAAACTTAATGTAATGAGATAAAGAACTTCAAGCTTACCTCTTGTTCAGCTGACCTGAAGTATGTGTGTTATTTTATTTAAGTACCTCTAATATTTGCTGAACGAACTATTAACAGAAAGAACTGTCTAATCTATCATAAAACTGCAGAATATGAAATACATTTTGTAAAGCTAGTAAACCAACTCCACATTGTCAATGTTCATTTTTTATGAACACGACCACAAACAGAAATCAGAAAAAAACATGTGTAAAAATACCATCTTCATTACAATTTGTTAACGGGCAAAGAGTGCATTCCAAAAGCAGCATAGTGAACTCTGAAGTTAATTTTTCCATCCACACTTGTAAAAAAACATTTCCCATTGTAAAACATCTTCCACAGTGTTGTCAACCTAGAGACAACAATCAATTCACAGCAGGAATAATAAAAATAACAATCCACCCACTCAAAGAAACGCTGCTATCCACATGCACTGAAATCAGCCCATATAGAGATGGCTTACATAATTTACTCCTGCCCATCCTGGAAGAATCAAGTAGAGAAGCTGTTAAGAAGAGCAACTGCTCCATAGAGAGCTCAACTATCTGGACACCAGAATCCAAAATTACACTTTTGATAAGGCAGACTAGCATTTCCACAGCACCTAAACATCCATGACAGAAAAAATTCACAGGTAGCCTGCATATCATAAGGCATTGGATTCTTCAAACATGCCAATTTTCACAGTAAACATCAGAGCTCTGCTTGTTGTGAGAGTCTGGAAGGTTAAGACTACATCACACAAGTAGATTAATTTACTTCACTGGAAATAAAAATTGTGGAGTATAAAACACAGATGAAAAACTAAGATTTTTTTCAGGAGACTAAAAACTTGAAGCCAAAAATATACTCACCTTTATTTGACCATGGTTTTGTGTAAAAGCTTTTCCTGAAGCTGGAATATGTAGTTGTAGAGCCACGCTCAAAGATGGGATCATTTTCTTCTACAACACATGGACCTTTTGTTCTTAGAACTTCTACAGTTAAACTGGAAAAGGAAACACACAAAGAGACTTATCTGAAAAGTTATGTTATCTTGCTAACAAGACACATAATAGTTGTTCATAAGCTAGCTATTCAGATTTTCCTGTCACAAGTCAGAGTTTGTATCATGTAATCAGGTTTAATAGTTGCATTAAAATGTATTTTAATCGGAGAATGCAGCCATAAATTGTTATCCTCATCAACCTGTGCAAGTAAATTTGCTTTTCCCTTTTTATAAGATATCATTCAGACAGACCTAATTAAATACCTTAAAAGACTGTCTTTTTAACATTCAGGAAAACTATTTTGCAAAACCACAAGAGCTCTCCATATCCTTTTAGAATACTTTCAAATTCTTTTATCAGGACTGCTCTATCCTTACATGCTGGCATAAATCTCATGCTAATAATGCATTTGGGGAACTCAATAATTTGATAATCTAACACTTTAAAAAAAGCCACATTCTAAGCAAAGTTACTGAAAACACTGACAGCTGAATAAAGCAGCAACATGCAAGATCCAAAGCTGAAGCAAATACTGACAACTGAATAACAGTAAGCAGACATATGTAACTGTGAAAAACAAAGTTAACTAAATAGAAGACATTTGTAAGTTTGACAAATACTCAGTATTCATTCACTGTAATAAAATACAACATCTTATTCTGTCTCTTGCTCCAGAAAACAAAAAACAATTCTGATAGAGTAAGTTTGCCACTACTGAGATGTAGGTAACTGCTGCTCATATTTGGTCACATATTTGCACTGTTTCCTAAGATAGGATAGCTCGACTCTCAACACATAAATACACTCATGTTTGTCCCCATCCAAAGTAACTGTTTTCTATTCACAAACTAAGCAGCAATGTAGTATATATTGTCTGTGAGTCAGGCACAGAATTTGTTACCTTTCTTCATCCAGTATAATTGAACCATCTTCTGCTACTTTCACACGAGGAACGAGAAGTGGACCGTCCTGACTCTCCTCCCCATTCTCTGCTTCTTCTTCCTCACCTTCTTCTTCGTGATCAGGAGTATTTTTCTCTTCCTGTCTACAATTTTAAGAGACCAAACAAAAATATTACTTATGTTAATGTTTTCAATTGCTGCCCTGTATGCCAGACATTCAATAATTTAAGGAACCATCCAGCAACGCAACTCACCGGCAAGTTAGTCAATACATAAACTCTGGAATCTGCTTTTCATTCTATTGTAAAATGAACAAATCCAAAATCTTTAACCACTCTCCCCTTCTAAATTACAAGACAATATAAATAAGGGCTGTGACATCGAAACAGTGGGGCAGGGGGGAAAGGAGACTTACACTTTTAGTATTACCACACAACCATGGCTTTTGACAATATCGGAAAACTTTTTGACTATAAGTACTTTCACCACCAATACTTACTCTTTCAATTGACTCAGTGCAGAATTTTTTTCTGTTCTCTTTTCTTCCGCCAGTGAAGACCTAGAATTTTATAAAAAGCTATAGATGAATGTTTGTACAGATGCATTTCTGCTTCATTCCACAAAACCTGCTTGGAATAGATATTTATTGAGTCCTTTGTACCACACCTAGACTTGAGTCTAACTGAGCAATCACCATTGCTTAATGAATTTTGCTTTTTTTTAAAAAGCAAGGACCAAAAATGGTATTTATAGCAATAATCCATTGCAAGGATACAAGGAATGTGAGAGCATCTAGCTCATTACCTGCTTAAGGTAAATGTAAAAGAAAAAATAACACGGAAAGTGATAAATAAATTAAACACAGAAGCACATAAACATGAACAATAACAAAACTCATCTGCTACTGAGAAGAACAGGACTTGGATGGCTGTACTTATGTTTATGTGATTGGTTTTGGTAGTTGCAGGAAAAAGGCCCTGCTCTGTTTGTGGTAGTCTTGTGCAGCCAGCTGTGTTAGTGTTCCCTGTGTGTGCGCACCTCTGGGATGCTCACTCAGTTTTGCTACTGGCAAAACCTGTAAAGGGAACAGTAGCAGCTACATCCATCCAGCTGCAATGGAGAGACCTCCTGGGTCTTGCAGTGCATTTTGCACTTCAGCACCCAGGAAGGAGAAATGCTTAGCTTCCTGTAGTCCACTAGATTTGGCAGGCATTCATAACTAAAAAAACCCCAACAAACTATTATTCTTTACTACAAAGATAAATCAACACTATGGACAGGTTCATGTTTTTATATTTCACCAAGCACTAATCTCCATTCTCATTTCTGTATGAAGACTGAGTAGATGTGAAAATGCCTAGAAGCTTTTGTTACCATTGCAACAATACTGCATCTGTAACTAATACACCAGATTTAAAAATTCTCCTTTTCAAAATTATTAAATCGATAGAAAAAAAAAAATCATTTAAAAAAATCATTTAACTTAAGGAGAGAGAAAGAGAGTCATACTTACTTCATAGGATTGTTTTCTGGCAGATAGTATATCAAGTCTCTCATAGTCATTTTAGAACGATCTGGAGGAGAACGTCCTTCAATTATTGGAGGCCTATGTTTCAACTGTTTGCATATAAAAAGAAAAAAACCCCTTAAATTCATCCTGAAAGTACCATATATTTCAAAAATTTTTTTTCTTCGTTTATGAAGTACCCCATTCAGAGAGTTTTGTTGCTTCCTTTCCTCATCTCAACAACTGAAATAAGTTTATTGTAAAAGTGTCCCTTTGTCAGAGAGAACACCACAGACCCTTAAGTGACTTACCCTCTCAGAGAGATTCAATACTTGGCACAAGTAAAAGTGAAAAGTTATTCAAAATCACAGAACTCAGTAATCAAGTTGAAAAGATATGAGAAACCTCAAATCCCAGGCTTCTTAACAGCACACTGACCCATCATATTACCAAATGTGAAATTTTTAAATTTGGAATGTTGACTTTAATATAATAGAAGGGTCTCATGTCAAAAAGGCTTGTGTCTAATCAAATGAAAAGACATACCGTTTCTCATTAAATCTGTACTATAAGGCAACACAGTGCTACTCCTGCTTATAAACAGGCTAAATCTCTACAGAATTATGAGATATCACAGAAAACACTAATGCAAAGAGCTAATCTGTGTTAGGTGAACCACATGTCTCTGCTCTTCACAGATCAGCATTGGTCAACACAGGCCTACCATCCGCTCTTTCTTCAGTTCCTCTTTAAGCATTTCTCTTAACTTCCGAGCTTTGAGGATCCTTTCATGGTCAGAACATGTTCGTTTCTCTTTTACAGGAGCAAGTTTCATAGGCAGCTTTTCTTCCTGTGTTCCTGATCTTTCCTGTGTTGGTCTCTCCTTGAGTGGGGAGGGTACATTCTTCTGCAAGGTATCGTCATTTTTTTGAGCAGCTACACCTACAGTTTGCTCTTTGTTCGCTGATTTTTTTAGTGGTGAAAACTGTGGCACTTGTGGCACAGGCGTTTTCTTTTCAGGCAGCATGGCAGACTTTAAAGAGCTTTCAACATTACTCTTTTCTGATGGAGAGGAATCCTTCTGAAGCGAAGCACTGCCATCAGGAGGTTGTGAGGCTCGCCTCTGCGGTTTTGATGCAGAACGCTGAGCAGATGAAGGTCCAGCTCTGGGTTTGGCAAGATTGGGCATGGTGGAGATCCGTTTTCTTCTCTGTGTAGGCATCTCTGCAGGTTTACTAGCTTCTCCAGCAACACTTGAGCTATCAGCCTTGTCATCGCTGGAAAATTTAAGAGAGTATTCTGAAATACTTTACAGTGACAGATGTGTAACTCTTACTTTCAAGATATGTTTATGCACCAGTCAGTATGTAGTACTACAGAAAAATACAGTTACATACAAGAAGTCACACTAGAACTAATCTGTAGCTGGTACTTACACACAAACTAATCAGCTATAAAAATAAGTATATTATTTTCTAATATTAATTACCATTAATTAATTTTACTTTTACAAGCTAGTTACCAACAATGCTAACCTCACATATTACTTCTCCATCCTACCGTCCTTTTTTGGAAGGCTCTCTACTTCCAGCTGAGAATACCAAACATCATAATACAGTAAAAGCTTTATAAAAAAAAACCTCACATAACATAGGTAACATATGAAAAACATTTTAATAAAGCTATATGCAATGAGTAGTCTGATGATTTTTATTACAATCAATCTGAAGATTCCTCTTATGTGTTTGCAAGTACATAATATGTAAACTGTGAATTCCGAAAAACTTCAGCAGCAAAAATGACTGCTGTTATTCTACTGCTCACACTTAACACATCAGAAGTAGCCTTTTAGAGGCAACAACTTCTAGCTTCCCTGGAAAGGTTGCTATTTAAGTATTTTTCCCATCCCTTATGCAGAAATAATTTTCAAAGTGCAAGCAAAAATGCCAACCATTATTATCTTACTAAATCAGCAGACTCCTTCAGAGTTTGGTTCCTTGGCTGTTGGTCACAGTAAGACTGCAGCAGAATTACAACTGAGTCATGAAGAGCGTTTTTTAATTTTACATTGGAACTATGCCTTGCTTCTGTATGTAAGGACAACCAGAACCATGATTCACTTAGCCATCTTCAAAACCAGTCACAAGCCTCTGAAGGAATACAAGAAAAGCATAAACATACAGTGAAACTTTTCCAAATCCTCTCCAGCTACTATCTGTGACTCAGGCAAAAGCTACAGATTATGTTTTTGTATTTAACAGCGTCAGCAGATTTTTCTGAATCAATTTATCCCACACTGTGAGTTCATATACATTTTTAGCACACAAAATATCCCTCAGCAAGGAGTTCAGCATCCTTACTATATGGTGTATGTCTCTGTGTTTTGAATCAGATCCTTGCAAATTCCATTCAACATTCTGGTTTTTGTACAGCAAGAAAGAGTGGAAAGTAATTCTTTGTTCATCTTCTCCATAGCATCCAAGTTTTGCAGAGATTTTGATCAGAGTGCCACATCAGATTTCTGAACAGTTAAATACAATTTAGCACAAACTGTATTTTTAAAATGTAATCTTATGTTCAGAGAATTTTCACTTCCCTGATAATCAACAAAACCCACTCAGTATTTAGAAAACAAAACAAGGAAAGTAACTGATGCTACAGATACAGTTTTGAGCAGCTATGAAAGAAGGCCTTAGGCTGGAAGAATAAATACGCAAGATATTTTCACATTTCCCTTTACTTTTCTTGCAGACCACAAAACAAACATATTGTGCTGTATGTCACCAACTACTGCACTCAGGAAATCAAATTGTGTGACCTCCCTCAAATCCACTCTTCCTCTATCTTCAGAGACACCCAGGTGACAAATCTTCAAAAGGCATTATCTAGAAAGACAGCTCTCCAAGAAGCTAATACTGCCCACACTGGAATAAATTCCTGGGCCTGCTCTCTCCTATTTGGTTGCTATACATCCTTAAAAGCAACCAAAAACTTTGAGAACCAGCTATTCTGTGGAATTTAGGGTGACCAAACAGGGGCAAGAATGGAGCAGCTCTCACCTGTGCCTTTTCTACTTACTCCCAGGACTAAAAGTTCCCCTGAGGGTCTCCCAGCAGTTTTATATTGGATACTACCTTCTCCCTCCAGCTGAGCTGTGGAATCTATTGCAGCACTCCAGAGGTTCATGTGTCTTTTCTTGTAAGTGCATTATTTTCCAAACCTGCAGTTCTCCAAAGAAGTTATTTCCTAGCCACATCCCACACATTTCACTGTGTTGGAAAACCGAAGAGGTTGGCATGCTACATTCAGGGTGAACAGCTTCCACGACAAACAGTCTTAAATTTCTTGTAACTGCTCTACCTTTTCTTTACAGCAGCAGGGTATGGTTTTGTGGATTTGTACGCTTGGATATTTTCCACATTTATTGAGGAAAATATTTTATAAGCCTGTTACTTATATGGCAAAGGCCTATTTTCCAAGCCACGTGAATACATCCCTTGGAATATTCTCCCTTTCAGAACAGCATTGTAAGTTTCAAAACTAGACACCAATTAGATTACACTGAGGCACTCAATAAATCACAAACACAAAAATCTTTAATAAATCTGATGAATCAGCAACATTACTACATAACTGAAAAAAAGCAACTATATCTTCATTTAAGAAAGAAGTATTGGATAACAAAAGATCCAGTAACCTGATCTCTGTAAGACATAAATTTTATAAATAAAATCTGAAAGAAAAACAACCTTACAGCACAATGCAAAGCAAGTTTAAACATAAAAGATGTAAGACTTCGTTGAATAAAAGGCAGCATGGGTTTACTAAAGACATGCCATGTCAACTAGTCCAATATCTGAATTTCTAGTCACAGGAAACAGAAGACTGTAAGAAGACCTTGTACTACACCATAAAGAAAAAGTTTAAACTAAAAAGAATAGAAGTATTCATGCAAGATGCAAAAGCAACTAGTTACAAGAAGTGAGAAGGTTGTTCTGAAGAGCAATTATCAAACTGGGGAAATGTCTTGAAGAACTGGTCTGCAGTATTTTTGGCAGGGACAGAGTTAATTTTCTTCACAGTAGCTCATATGGTGCTGTTTCAGATTTGTGACCAAAACAGTGTTGATCGAACATCCACGTTTCAGCTACTCCTGAGCAGTACTTACATGGTGTCAAGGCGTTTTCTCATGCTGCCCTGTCAGTGAGCAGGCTGGGGGTGGGGAGGGGCCACAGCCAGCACAGCTGACCCCAACTAACATTCCATAGCATATGACATCATGCTCAGCATATAAAGCTGGGAAGAAGGAAGAAAGGAGGACATTCCAAGTGATGCCATTTGTCTTCCCAAGTAACCACTACATGCATGCAGCCCAGCTTTCCTCGAGATGGCTGAACAACTGCCTGACAATGGGAAGCAGTAAATGATTTCCCAATTTTGCTTTGTTTCCATATACAGCTTTTGCTTTACCTATTACACTGTCTTTATCTCAACCCACTTAGTTTTTGTAATTTTGTCCTTCAGATTCTCGGCCTCACCCCATGGGGGAAGGGAGCAAGCAAACAGCTGTGTGGGGCTTAGCAGCCAGCCAGGGTTAACCCAGAACAAGGAGGTTCTGAAGGACTGGTCCTATAGCCGACCTCACCATGCATTTCCATTGCAATAAAAAGCACTTAAGAAATTAAACAATCAAAAGAGAAAAAGTGAGAAATTTCTCCCTCAATAGTGCACAAACAAGTGAATATAAAACAGGATGTGGGTGTCTGTAAGAATGTAAAATCATTCAGTTATGGAGTAAAAGAATTTCTGCTGTACACAGCAAACTGGAGCTCTCTGCTGCTGCAATGCCAGCAAAACTGAGTATCAGACCACACTAGGCCTCTCATTTGCAGTCTTAGCTTATACATTACTTCCAGCACTTGCAGTGCAAAAGAAATGCAGGTTTTGCTTGGGCAGCAAATGCATCAAAACACCCAGAAGTCGCTGTCTGCTTACCACACTCACAACTGTCACTAGGCACTGGCCGGAGGGCAGCACAGCACCTCTGTTTCAGAAGGTCTTCAAGACCAGACAACTCCAAAGCAAAGGAGGGACACCCAGGAGGTGACAGGACGTGACCAGCTGCGTTACTGGAGAGCCTGCCACCACCACAGCTCCAGCGGCTTCTGAAGGGCGTCAGAGGCGGGTCCCCC
>NW_010293439.1:0-2212 GCF_000700745.2 Antrostomus carolinensis
AAGGTGGCCCTTCCCCCACTACCAAAAACACTGCCCCCTGGCCCCCCCAAACCCAACATGGGAACAGAAAGCACTTTTATCTTTTATGTGAGTTCATGTATGAGAAAGGAGGCAAAAAAGGGATGCAAAGACAGGGTCTCTCTCTGGTGCCATCACTCTTGTTGTGCCCAAATGTAGTAAATTCATGAATCAGAAATGTCTGCTGCTTGTGAACGTTTCTCCACAGATGATGATGGAAAGAAAGGAAAGGGTCCAGGATACTCAGTTCTCCTGAAGAATGTAGTAAGTGATTCATCCTTTTCAGGGGCAGAGGCTGAAGGTGACATTGAATTGATAAATACTGGTGAAAACTTTCATGCTAACTGTGTAGAAAGGTGTTGGAGGAAGATAAAAAAAATCCTTTATGGCTGAAGTCTGTTCTAGAAGCTTAACAAAGGGGAAGATGAGGGTGAAGAGTTGCTAAAGGAAGTAGATGGTTAGAATCAATGATTTGGAGACCCTTGGGGTGCTTAAACAATCCAGAGACCTTTTGTGGGAAAATATGTACTGAAGCAAATAAATGCACTCAATAAATTTCTAAATTTTTCCTGTTACACCAGATGTTGGTATCTGACAGTCTTGTATCGCACACTGTGGTGGGCTGAGCTGATCTTAGGCATGGTGAAGTCTAGACTGGGTGATCCTAAAGGAAGCTATTTGCTGTGGGATTTGGTGTTGGGAATCAGCAGATGGTGCTCTGTGTTCCCATTCAGGAAGATAGTTCAATATGCTGTACTGCTTCTGGTGAGAAGCAGTATGGGCTGATATGTTGGTTTTGCTTACAGCTGCCGTATTTTCAAGCTAAAGTTTTTTGTCATCTCTGTAAGATTAAGTCCTTTTTTCACCTGTGTAATTTTCATTCAGAGGGTTTATGCATGTTCCTGACCTTTAAGCTTTCTCTGGCACAGGAAGGACCCAGAGAATAGTACCAGGTGCTAATCTTCAGCGCTACCGTTTGGTACATGTGCTGTCTCAACAATAAATGTTTGAATTTTGATGCTGATTTATGATGTATTAGAAGGGTTGGTTGGTCGACTTAATGGCTGGTTACACTACTGTCAAGGGTGTGAAAGGATCCCACATTCTACTATGAGGTAGCTCCTGCATAAGCTGATTTCTGTTTGGTGTGAAATGGGTATTCTGATGGTTTTCTGCCATTACAAAGTATCATTTTTTGCAGGATGGTCTGTCTGATGGGGAAGGGGGGAGACGTTCAGCTACTGGTTGAATCCTTGTCTTCCTTGGGATAGCCTGAGATATATCATGCCCAACTCACGCTGCTCCAAATTCATTCAGTGTGCCTCTGATCATTAATAAAATACTTGAAGAGAAACAGTGCACCTAAGAAGTACTGCTTGCAGTTAGCTTTTGTGTATGATCACAAAATCATTAAGGTTGGAAAAGATCTCTAAGATAATTGTAGAGCCATCAACCCATCACCACCATACCCACTAAACCATGTCCTGAGTGCTATGTTTTTTAAACACCTCCAGGGATGGGGACTCTACCACTTTCCTGGGCAGCCTGTTCGAATGATGAAAGCTCACAGATTTCTAAATCACATGCTGATTTCTTCATCCTCCAAGTTATAGCAAATGTTTGTTTGGTGCTGTTTCTACAATCCTTCTGACAACAGATTTGGTATGGAGAGGGTGAGCCCACTTCAGGTACTTTCTCAGGCTTGCTGATAGGATAAGAACTCAGGAAAGAAAAAGTCCATCAGACTTGTTCAGGCAGGCAACATGTGATATGTGCATGGTGCAGAAAGGCTTGCTGAACACCCACCAAGAGACCTGCCCACTACATGTGTAAGTCATTGTGGTGGTTTCATCCACAACTACGACCATGGGGTCCCACACTCACTCCCCCCACCCCACTCGGTGAGATGGGAAGAGAAACACAACAAAGGGGTCATGGATTAAAAAATGAGGAGAGGGAGGACTCACTCACCAGTTATTGTCACAGGCAAAACAGATTCAACTTGGGGAAGAAAAATCAATTTAATTTGTTACCAATCAGTCAGAGTAGAACAGTGAGACACAACAACCACATCTGACAACACCTTCCCCCACCCCTCCCTTCTTCCCGGGCTCCCATCACTTTGCTCCCCATTTCTCTCCCTTCTCCCCCAGCGGCACGGGGACAGGGAATGTGGGTTC
Source organism: Antrostomus carolinensis (assembly GCF_000700745.2). Taxonomy (NCBI): domain Eukaryota; kingdom Metazoa; phylum Chordata; class Aves; order Caprimulgiformes; family Caprimulgidae; genus Antrostomus; species Antrostomus carolinensis. Next base: position 2,199 of record NW_010293439.1, read on the forward strand.
AGTCAGTTCGTCTC
>NW_010293439.1:2242-3881 GCF_000700745.2 Antrostomus carolinensis
CTGCAGGAGTCCAGGAACAAACGTGTCCCAACTTGAGCTTCCCATGGAGTCACGGAGCTCTTCAGTCACAGCTCCCAGCTCCGGCATGGGGACATCCACAGGCTGCAGATGGGCCTCCGGTCCAGCACAGCTCCTCACCCCCGGCTCTGGGGGTCCACCCCTGCTCTGGCCTTGAGTGTCTCTGACATCTCTAAATTCAGTCACACCTGCCCTTGGGCTCAGCTTTCTGCTCCAGTGTGGAGTCCTCCATGGCCTACACATAAGGATCTGCTCTGCCATTGAACTTCCATGGGCTGCAGGGCACCTCATTGACCTTCTACTCCATGCGTGTTGAACTGGGTGTCTGAGGTTCTCTGTCCTCCCCCTCCTCCTCCCTCCTAGCAACAAAGGTCTCTCTTTGGTTTAGGCTGATGGTCATCTTTTGTTCAGGTCAATGGTCTCTCCTCCAGGTTCTCTACATGTTGTTCTTTTCAGGACAGTCCTTCCCCTCACAAATGTGGATTCACAGAGGTGTTTTTCTAGTGCTATTAGCTCAGCTTGAGCTGGAGCTGGGTCTCCCTTGGAGACAGGGGAGCTTCATGAAGCTTCTCACAGGGGCCATCACTGTAGCTCCTTCCCTCACTAGCAGAAATGTCCCCCCAGCAACGCAGTCATAAAACGTTCTGGTAGATTGAAACAAACAAAATGTCTTTTGTACAAAAGATGGAAGATATCACAAAGCTATTACAAGCTGCAGGAAAGTACTAGACTTGTATGTCTGTAGATTAGAGTGGACATGTCAGTCAGAAATGCCGATGTGGTCCCTGCACATGGATAGTATGATGGAGTAAACAAATGACCCCCATGGATCCTAGAATTCCTGCTTCAAGAAAACTAATTTCTCAGCCTAAATCTGGGCTTCTGTTTACTTTGCTTTCATAGTCAAGTCCCACCAGTCAACTTCCTGGTAGTTTCTCAGTGCTAGGAGCACTACGAACCCATGAACTCTGTGTTTTGTGTTCCCAAAGAAACAGAATGACTGTCAAAACCCAGCTAGAAATAGTCTTGCTTACCAGCATCATTCCTAATGTTATCAGGCTGTTTGCAGTGAGAGATTTCCAATAGGAACGTGGATTTTTTTCCTAGTGGTCTAGGATATAAATCGAGAAAGATTAACATTATGGTACTGTGAAGGTACTAAAGCAAGCAATACTTCGTAGGGGAAAATACTTCTTTTATTATACCAATTTATACTCCCCTAAAAAAGGGATGATTTCAGGCATACAATTTCTTCCTTAGATTTGAATCCCTCTCATCCCTACATTTCTTTAATCTCTGTAGATTTTACTAGGAGGCAGACAGGTTTGATGTATACCCATCTTGTACTGAAAGTTAATGAAAGTTGATCATTCAGGACACGGACTTTGAAAAACTCCTGAAGGGTTGACAGATGCCTTCTTTGCTCCTAAATGCTATAAACTCAATATGAGCTGCTGCAGAATTATTTCTGCACGATGAAAATAGCCACTGTTACTCAGGTCTGACACAGCTAATACTAGCAGCAATAGTCATCTCAGGATAATTATGATATCAGCATTTTGTTTAGAACATTAGGGAAAAATGCATACTAATCATAGAATCATAGGATGTTGTGAGTTGG
>NW_010293440.1:0-491 GCF_000700745.2 Antrostomus carolinensis
GGGCACAGTCATTAGTAAGGCCCGCAGAGTTTATAACAAAGTAATTGGACTTGCACGAGGTAAAGACAATGGGCCCCTTGGTACTTAAGGCGAAACGACAGATGTCTTGTTACAACTAAAAATAAGAATTTACCTATTTTCTTACTAAGCAAAAGCAGCTTGCCTGGCAGCACCGGTGCAGAACGGGTTTGTAGCCTCTTTCCCAGCCCCAGCACGCTGCTGTGGGCTTCTCCCTTTTCTTGACACAGCCCTGAGCTTTGCTTGGTTTGGACCAGGAGCCATGAAAGAAAGTTTGCAGGATAAAAACAAAAGCAAGTGCTGGACAAACAGTGCCTGGGTCTGCTGGGGGACCTGAGGTGCAAACCTCGAGCCACGGACTCAGCCAGGACAGGTACCTGCATTGGGGTTGCTGTGAGCTAGAAGGTTCACTGAGCACCCGTCACGCAGAAATTTGTATAAATGGGGTATATGTACAGCTGTGAGAGCCAGGA
>NW_010293440.1:502-4172 GCF_000700745.2 Antrostomus carolinensis
CTCGCATCATCCTCGTGGCCTCCTCTGCACTGGCTCCAGTAGCTCCAGGTCTCTCTTGTGTTGGGGGCTCCAGAACTGGACGTCATATTCCTGGTGGAAGTAGAGGGGCAGAATCACCTCCTTGACCTGCTGGCCACGCTTCTCTTGATGCAGCCCAGGATACAGCTGGCCTTCTGGGCTGCAAGTGCACATTGTCTGCTCATGTTCAGCTTCTCAAGATGTCTTGTTAAACTAAAAAAAGGAGTTTACTTATTTTCTAATACCAGGGTAGGGGTCTTTCCACCACTGCTGCCACCCCTGCTTGCTCCTCTCTGGAAAGCAACGCTTCCTCTGGACACCTGCCCTGGAATGAGCTCCTCTCTGCAGGGATGGAGGGAAAGGCTGTGGGTCCCCGGGTTTATTTCCAAAGGATGCAGATGTAGCCCTACACCGATAGCATCGGTTCCTGGTGTGGGTGGTAGGAAATGGGTGAGTTCCCAGGTGTTCCCTTTTCACAGCTCTGAAGGGAAAATGTGCAGTACCACGGTGGTCTGTGAGACTGGGGGAGTTTCCAAAGTCCACGTGGACAGGGCTCTTCCCCTTCTTCTTTTCCTACTCTTGACCCTGCCGTCAAGTCAAAAATCTGCCAGGGGAAAAGAAGGGGTGGTGGGGAAGACATGTTTGGAGGTAACGTGACCAGAAATAGAACTGTTTAGGGAACGAGAGCACAGCAGTTGCAACAGGAGGAAGATGAGGCTTTTGTCTCTTCTGAAGGGCGAAACGACAGAAATTGGGGGATAATCAAAGCAGCTATGATAACGTGATGAATTCATTGTAATTAAGCCAGCTGCCAGTGCAGCAAGAATAAATGCAGCTCTGCCTGATTGCCCTTCTTTACCCGCAGGCTGTCTACAAGCTGGCGGACGTGGCCTGCAAGTGCCACGGTGTGTCGGGCTCCTGCAGCCTCAAGACCTGCTGGCTGCAGCTGGCTGACTTCCGCAAGGTGGGCGACCTGCTGAAGGAGAAGTACGACAGCGCCGCTGCCATGAGGATCAGTCGCAAGGGCAAGCTGGAGCTGGTGAACAATCGTTTCAACATGCCGACTCAAGAGGACCTGGTCTACGTTGACCCCAGCCCGGACTATTGCTTGCGCAATGAGACCACTGGTTCGCTGGGCACTCAGGGCCGGCTGTGCAACAAGACCTCAGAGGGCATGGATGGGTGTGAGCTGATGTGCTGCGGACGGGGTTATGACCAGTTCAAGAGCGTCCAGGTGGAGCGTTGCCACTGCAAGTTCCATTGGTGCTGTTATGTCAAGTGTAAAAAGTGCACAGAGATCGTCGACCAGTACGTCTGTAAATGAAAAGAGCCACCAAAGCAACAAATCTATATTATATAAATCTATATAAATATATTTTATATTTGTATAAATAAACAGATGATGATAATAATTAAAGAAGCTTATTTAAGAGACATTTTTGGTTTTGAAATTTCCCCCAATCAGGCCGGCTGCTTTGCCATTCCTGCAGTTCTGCTGGGGAGTTTTGCCTCTGGGTGCACCTCCCCTTGGATGTTGCAGTCAGGGTGAAGAGGCTGAGGAGGTGCTGACAGAGTGAGCTCTCCCCCTGCACGCAAGCACATACTGTTTCTTCACAGAAACAAAGCCAGCGAGAAGGAGAAGAGTGGCTTCTTCCTGCTCTCTCGTTGGTAAATCTCAGCCTTTTTTTTGCATAGTTATTGCGCATCTGAAATTACAGCCAGGCATTTTTGAGTCCTAGTCACCTTGTGTTTCAAACCCTGCCACCCCACTAAACCCGCTGGAGAATTGAACCAATTCTTGGTACCTCTCAAGGGCTTTGTCACATTACAGGGGAAGTTAGCCAAGGTTCCTCTGCAAGAGCAAAGGCTTAAAACCCAGAGTCCTGTAAACCATTCCTGGACGCTGCACAGACCACAGTGTGGTGGAGGAAGGTTTACAACCTGCTGTTGTGAGGAGGGAAGGTGTGACCTGTGGTTGACCAGTGCACAGACTGGGAGTCTCCATGGAGCCAGCACCTAGTTCTTCTGTACCGCCTGGGCCGAGGGGGAATCGGACCAGCTCAGGCTACAGGGCTGTGTGCAGGAGGGAGGTTTTATTTTTTTTTTTCCTTTTAAGCCCATTCTGAAACTTATTTTGTCAATAGAGAGGAGGAAATGCAGGTGCCCAGGGGTATTTGCAAAGGCAATATACTTTATATTTTGTCAGTGGAAAGAAGCATTGTGTGCACACGACTGCGTGAGCGCTCCTCATCCCGCTGCTGGGTTTCCTCTTTGAAGTGGCTGCAGGTGGTCACCTTGTTCAGCTCTATTAAATCCTCCTCACCACCATCCCAGATGTATAGTTTCTCTTTAACATTAAACACCCCTCAATTACATTTCTTTCCCTCTGTTGCTCGTGTATATGTGTGGTTTTGTTTTATTCTTTTGGTGGGGTGCCTTTTATTTTGCTGCTCTGTATTTCAGAGTCCAAGGGCCATGCTCTTCCCCAGCAGAAGTTAACCACAGGTATGTTTGCTCCCAGGATGTGGGAGTCTGTTCACCAATGGAAGGGTTTTTTTGGGTTTTTTTCTGTGTTTTTAGTTGGTAATAAAAGAGTATAATAAAGTTGTACTAGGGCAGAAGGCATTACCAAAGTCTGCTAATCAGTTTTAACCATGTGGGAATTTTAGTAGAATCCAATTCATAAAGCAGGGAGGGAAAAAAAAAAAAGCTGTTTCTAGCACAAGATGTTTCCTGGGCCTCTCGGCATCTGCAGAGTTCATTCGCAGTCAGAACAATCAAGAGAAAGCCAGTCCCCAAAATACAAGGGTTTGCTAATATATATCTGCATTGTTACTGACATTCCAAGGATTTTTTTATTATTTTTTTACTGTAAATTTTAAAATGCGTAAAATATGCCAGTAAGGAAAGAGCCAGTCATGCAGATTATTATTTTTATATTAAACCTCTGTTTTTTATAAAGCATTGCAGTTTTATAGATTCCACCATTTCAACCACCAGAGAAGAATTTATATGTACCTTTCATACTTCAAATATTTGAGGACTCCAGAAAAGCACAAGGAAGAAAAATTATGTTTAATAATTAGGAGCTGTTGTTTTTTTTAAACCAATGTGTCCAGGGTTTTTTTTTTTTTGTTGTTATTTTTTTTTTTTTTTAAAATCCAGCAGGCAATATATTTGCTGGCATCCCAGAATGCAGTTTCTTGGAATATAAACAGTGGCCTGGATTTATTTTATTATATAAAAATCCAAAGCCAGTGGTATTGTAATTCAAAGTAACGGAAATAGTTTTCCATGCATGGAAAAAATGTGAGTGCAATGGCCTGATCCAACTCCCATTAAACTTCAGTGGGAGCTGGAGCGAGCCCAAGATTGGATCAAATGTGTGAGCTATTCACTCCTGGGATACTCTGTGTTTCTAGCTCAGTAATAAAACTCACTCTACCTTGGGTACATCTCAAAAAAGACCTTTCCTCCCACCACCCTCACCCCCGTGTTCTTGTCCATCCTTATTGCGTCAGTACTTAAAGGTGTTGGCTGTTTGTATACGACACCCTCAGGTATTGTTAATGTGCCTCATAATTCCACATGATTTCATTTGGCTTTCCCTGTAAAGACCACACATTTAAGAGGTGGGGGGGGGGGGGTCAAA
>NW_010293440.1:4218-9198 GCF_000700745.2 Antrostomus carolinensis
TCACAACACTCCTTGCAGTTTGGCACCACAATTAATGTTGGGAGTGTAAACAACGTTGGGAGCGGGAAAGTTGGCGTTGTTAGGGCTCCTATTCATCTTGGTGTCCCTGGATATGTTGTCCTTTTTCCACCTAAAATGTTGTCTGGATGGAAAAAAAGGTGATTTTTGGCATTTTGTCCCAGCACTCTGGACCTCTGGCAGCCTGGTTGGAGCCAGCAGTTCCTTTTGGACTGTGACCATATAGTGATAGAAGTGACCATTGGATTTCTTTCCTTCCCCACCCTCTCCTTTTTTTTTTATACAAGACCTAGGATTCAGTCTTCTCGACTTTCTGGGAGTTTTGGATCCAAAAATTTGATCCCACTAAACTCTAGCTTAAAACTTAATTTCTATGGCCCCCCACACATAAAAGAACCTCCTTAGGGTGGTAGTGAGTATAAAATAAAAGCACAGCTGGTTTGGTTTGATGCAAAGCCAAAGAAAGTCAAACAGAAAGCTGTAGTAGAACTGCTTCTTTACCATGAAAGTTAAAAAAAGCGGCGGATTTTAAGTTGTGCCTCGTTAGATGCACAAAGCGGTAGAGGGATGTGGGGGTGGGGAGCTAAGCTTGATTCTGAGCTCTGTCGATTATCTGCTTTGTAATCATCAATAAGTTACTTAATTTCTTTGCATTTCGGCCTCCAGCCTCCTGTATAAAACGAAGAGCTGAAATATGGCTTGAAAAAACCCCCTGTAATTGAAGGCCTACCCTCTACGCTCATTAACTCTGGCAGGCAGACAGCTGTATCCCCATTGTGTGGGGACACGCTCCATTCGGGACAAAGAGGCTCAGCGGCACCTCGGAGGGTCAGATGCTCAGAGGTGGTTGCTGGGAGGTGGGCTCAGCAGGAGCCTCAAGAGGGTCTGTTGCAGCTCCGGCTCAACACTGGAAGAAAGACCAGTGTCTTTAGACATGAACTCGGGGCTTGTTTATTTATGAGTATTGAATATCTGGTGGTAAGAGTGAGGCTGAGGAAGGTTAGCCTGGTTTCTGAATCAAATACCTGCCTGCTCAAATTCTGTTGGCAGTTCATATGGATAAGATATTCACACAATACGTTATTATATAGGGTGTGCTGGTAACCGGCTGCCACATTCCAACCCTGAAGTCACTGCGCTTCAAGGCTGATAGAAATGACCACCCGTAAGTCATGTAAAACTAAAATATTTTGGAGTTAAAGGCACTATGCAAATATACGGTTATTGCAAGTCAGTGAACATCAGCTCCTAAACGGAGCAGAACAGGATGCAAATCTGTCATCATTTTCCAACTGGCTGGTAATACATAAGTTATAACGTGAATGAATGAGGCCTTAGTATGTTCTGCTGCAAGGTAAGCTGAGCAGCAGCTGATCCCAGAGCAAACGGAAACTTGCATTTGATATTAATTACGGTAAAAAGACCGGACTCTAGGCCATTTGCATCATTTGGAGGCTCCCATTCTTTGTTTGTCCCCCAAAAATCTGTGCCTACACAGAGCTCAATGTAATGGAGAGACCGCTGCCTTTTGCAGTCCGGGAAATGGCCAGGTTGAACCCAGACACGCAGTACGAGTGTAACGTACACTTTCTATAGGGACCCAAGTTTTGTAGCTCTGACAAAGCAGAAATGAAGCAGATCTCGTTCAGTCATATCAAATCAAACATGGAAAGGCCTCTGCTCATTTGATACCATCCAGGGAGAAGCCTCGTAGGTTTGAATTACGCTGTGGGAGCAATTCCTAATCACCTGTGGCTACAGAAATATAGACAGTATTTTTCATCAGCTGACGCAGACATAGAACATCCTGAGGAGACCTTGGGAAATACCTTCCAGCAACTAAAGAGCATTTCTCAAGTGTCTGTCACCAGGTTTTCCAGAACCTACTGCTTATATGGTCATTCACTTTCACTGAGCTTTTGTTTAACTGCATTTCAGGTTAAATCGGTTCTAGAAGACCATCTATGGAATCAAGTTCACTGAATGGCAGGCTGTGAAGGAACTGTCGTGCGACAGACAGTGAGCAGATGTGAACATAATATTGGATCCCCTTCTCCTCCAAGGTAGACTCTGGCTCTGTCTAATTCATGGCACCAGAGATGTGTCCCATCTCCTTGGTCCAGATGGCCATGTCCTGACTCGCTGCCAGGGCAGTGTGGGCACCAGTACCCCATGTGTAAAGGCTGGTGGGTGCTGGGGCCATTGAGCCTGTCTCAGCTCCAGTGTCGATAGCTGGTGGCTTCGGGACCGGGCCACGTCATGAGCGTAGCAGCTCTGACGTCTAAACATAACCAGCCTCAAAGATAAGCAAAAGAGATTTCTGTGGCCAACAGGGCACGTACCAGAAAGGACAAAAAACCCCATGATCAGCTGTTATAAATCTTGAAAGAACAATAATAAAAACCCCAGTATGATACAACGATCACAGCACACCCATGCTTCCAACTCATTGTCAATCTCCTCCTGCCGGGCCTGAGGCTGTTACTATACCCCCTTCTTTCTTTGCTCTGTTTAAATGACAGCTGAAATTTTTTTGTTGTTGTTTTTTAATTAGGATACAAACCGGAACGACTTAGAGCATTTCCTCAAAGAGAGAAAGGGCGAGCAAACAATAGGGTCAGAAGTTCTCCTTCGTCTGTGAGCAGGGATAAAAATGCAGCAGCCGTAAAATGAAGTACTAGATATTGCCCTGTGACACTCAAGTTGGACACCTGCCCTAAGTGTCACCTCTCCACGCTGCCTGCCCAAAGCAAGCTGGGTCTGATGGCTTCGTGGGACCAGCAACAGCTCCGTCTCTTTGGAAGACGGTGGCTGCAGCAAGCGCCAGCCTTCGGCAGTGTGATGGAGCGTGCGGCGAGGGTCGTGGTTTGGGAGAAGATGACTCTGATAAGGAAGGAAATGCAAAGAGAATGAGCAGGCACCGCTTTATTGAGGGGCAGGGAGATGATAATACCACCCCCAGGCCCTTTCCCCATCACCTCTGCCCCGTGGTGCTGTCATGTGGTGGCAGCTACCCTGGGGAATTCAAAAGTGAGCCGCTCAGGTATGTTCACCAAGAGATGAAGCAGTGCAGAAATATGGCATATCCCGGGAATTAAAAAAAAAATAAAAATAAATCCAGGTTTTTCCTTACCCCCGGGCAGGTTTGTTTGTTTTTTGTTGTTTTGTTTTTTTCTGAATCATAATTTGTCTTTTGGCTTTTCCTAGAGTGCCATACAGTTGTGTCACTCCTTCGCATGACTGATCACGCGGGACAGGCAGGATGAGGCGTTGCCATGCAAGGACACATGAGAATCCTGCCTTTCGGGGGGGGGAAACAAGCAAACAAACAAACAAACAAACAAACAAACAAACAAAAGAGATGTGGGGTAGACCCAGTGTCACTTAATGACTGTCACAGTCACTGTGCTGGAGCTGACTGTAGCCTTGCCTGGTTCACAGCCCCAGGGAGCTGCACAGTGTTTAGCCATCACCTTTCCTTGGGCTGAGGAAACATCTAGACCAGGTTTTCAGAGTGCCAGCCCTCTGCAATTCACTGGGATGAGTCTGGCCAGTCTCAGTTTCATTTACCACAAGCAAATTTGTTCTGTCTTGCTTGGGGAACAATGATGTTAACTAACGACCTGCCAACTTTCACAAAGGGCAGGGCTACGTATGTAGGACAAAAACATGCAGAGGTGGAATTAAGGCAATGGACATTTTATATTAATGCTACAGTTCTATGAATTATCTTTAAATGCCCAGGAAATACCTAATTCAGTTTTTTTAAATCTGTGTTTCTGAATTAACATTTTTGCCCCATATGGCAGAGCACCGCTTTCCTTTTTGATTTCCAGGCTCTCAAACCAGAATAAACCACCCTAATTTAATATTTAATGAAACAGTATTCCTATCTCAATTTCCCTCTTAATTGGCCGGGTACACGTTAAGTTATGGTGACAGGAAATGACAAAAATGACATGCAGTTTTTATAGAGATTTTTTTTTTTTTGTCAACGGAGCTCAAAATATTTTAAAATCATTAGCACCATTTTACAGATGAAATAAATACTGAAAGCTGGAGCAGGAAATACTTCATCTGCCAGGCACGGGGTGGAGCAGGCGCTGCAGCTGCTGCTCTCCGTGCTGCTGCCTGGTGGCTGTCAAATACATTTTGATAGCTGAGAGGAACTGTAAATACGTGTAATAATGCGACTGCGATGTTCAGTGTTGCCTTGCTCCCTTCAAACTAATAAAGAGTTTAGCGAATGCGTGAGATGGGATGGATTTTAAAGGAGATAATAGGGAATCGGAGGTTTAAGAAACGGCCAGTGTATATTTAATGTTGGTATTAGGGATCCAAAGTTTTCAAATATTAATTTAGAGGGATAATTTTGCTTCCATTAACTATCGCATTCACAGTCACTGCTTTGAGTTAAAATTTCTGGGTGTGGGTACGAGTGTATTGGAACACGGCTCAGCAAAGCACTAAAGAGCCACACAAAACTACTGATCGATGAGTCCTCCCAGATCAGCTAATTGTTCTTCTTGGCAGTTCAGGATTGTCCTCTACCAGGATGGTGTTTCCATAGCGTTTTGATTAGTCTCACTGTACAACGTGCTGGCTTAGGGTTTCCATTTTCCCCAGGGACACAATTTAAGAAGCCAATCTCTCCACATCGCACAGGTTTTCTTGCTGTCCTGCCAACGGTTCCCACTACTTAACAGAGGAACTTCTTGTTCTCTGTGATGTTGCCTCTACACCAGACATGGGTGTTTGAGCCCTGTCACAAGCACCAGGCTTCCCAGGTGCCTCCAGCAGTGCCAGCCCTGCTAACACCATCTGTGTTTTGTCACCTCTCTGGTGTTGCACCGGCTGTGGCCTCCTCACCCCATGCCATGGCCCGGAGCACACAGCTCAGTCCCGAGCATTCAGCCCCTCAGCAGGACCCGGGGCAGCTGCTGTGGCCCCCGGGGACGCTTT
>NW_010293441.1:0-255 GCF_000700745.2 Antrostomus carolinensis
GGGGGCTCGTTAACCGCAACCCGGCAAAAATCCAACTGTTCTGCGGAGATTTCCACCCGTGCCAGGGCTTGGGCAGGGTTTGCACTGGGGACAGCATGAATCAAGCCGTGCCTTGCTAAGCTGGGACAGGGACAGCGTGGCTGGGGGGCTGATCTCAGCTGGGGAGAGGACCACGTCCTCCCACCCACCCACCACGGCCACCGCAGCACTAGTGGAGGGAACACAGAGGATGTCACAGATCTGCTAATTAGGTTG
>NW_010293441.1:322-1758 GCF_000700745.2 Antrostomus carolinensis
CCCATCTTCTGCCAAGCCCAAAGCTGCTGAGGTCCAGGGGTGAGTCAGGGCATGGGGCTGGGAAGAGCTGCCACCCACCCAAGTGGGGGTTCCCACCACCAGCTCCCGAGAAAACACAACATGCAGCTCCTTGGGATGGGGTTTGGAGCATTCCCACCCCCTCCCACATCCCCACCACCCCATAGGACCCTCTCCACATCTCCGAGCCTTCCTGCCCCACACACGTGCCCAACAACTCTCCTTCCCACTGAACAAGACACCACATTTCTGACCACCATAAATTACAGAACTACACCACATTTACCCCCCAGTGTAAAAGAAAACATCTGTCTTGACCCTCGACACCAAATTCCCTTCCCTCCAGGACCCAAACGCTGGCGAACAAGAACTGGAGCAGCTTCTCAGAGAAGCTCTGGTTCCCTCCATGTCATTAGGCACCTGCCTGTCCCGTTTGTCTATTTTTAATTACGTGATTTAGACCCCATTGCATCATATCTCACGTTCTGACCCACCACGGCTCAACCATCACATTGAAAGACAACCCAGATTAACTAAAAAAGATTTCTAATAATTTAAGTATTCCTAGGGTGCGGAACAATAAGTAGTAGGAAATACAATTTGCATAATAAATATCAATATCCCAACAGTTAAAACAAACCGTGACAAATTATCTGCTGCTAAATGACCAGGAGATGATAGAGCGCAAATTGCAAATCCTGAACTCTAGGAAATGACTTCCCTCACCTCCGACGCCTCGTTCCGCAGATGCAAAGGGGCTCGAGATGTACTACAACTGGCCGTGTTCCTGCTGGAAACATCTTCCCACATTCCATTATGCATCAACTTTAATTTCAAGAGGAAAACGATTTCCTCTGTCCTGGAAGCTTAGCCTCAGATTATTTGTCACAGCGTGTTTAGCAGTTATGATATTGAAGCGCGAGCCGCGTTGGCAGTGATTGAAAGCAGAATTAAATCAAGTCACAGGCAGGCTGGGACAGAGGCTAACGTGGGAACACGGGCATGGGGGGCAGAGAGGGCTGGTGGGGACCAACCCAACCCATGGAAAGAGCCGATATGATGGTGGCACTACGTGACAGAGCTGCTCCCCCAGCGACAGGTCCCGCCAACACAGGGACATTGCTGTCGGGAGGTGCAGGATGCTGGGAAGCTGCTTTTGTAGGTTTCCCAGTGCCTACAGACGTGACATCCAGGAGAAAAGAGGAGCCCAGGAGCAAGAGGCACTTGTTGGAGTGTGCTCTGCTCTCTGGGCTGCGATGCCACAGCAGCCCATACCCCAGCCCATCCGAGGGGCAGGGCTGGCAGCTGAAGGTCCAGAGGAACCCACGTGAAAGACCGAGCATCCTCGCCCGCTCTCATGGGGGTTATAGGCAGTAGGAGCTGCTTCCAGGAGCCTCGACTGCTGCCCACAGAGATCC
>NW_010293441.1:1813-6567 GCF_000700745.2 Antrostomus carolinensis
ACCAGATGGTGTTTTTGCGTTTTAGAACCGATAATCAATTGTTTGGTAATTCAGCTTCAAAATGGAGTTAAAAATGAGAACTGCAATCTGTGATCCGCATCCGGAGACAGAGCCAAGCCCACGGTTTGAGCACACTCATGGAAGACAGGCAGGAGAAGAACAGTAAAGTCCATTCTGCTCCACCTGCCCGTAACGTGGGCTTTGGCCAGCGTGTTTCTGTGGAACCAGGATGGGTAGGGAGAGGAGAAACCAGCTGGAGGTACACGGCTGGGAGCCACCACTGCTAACACACCAGGCCAGAGATCAAACTGGTCCCAGTGCAAATCAACACTGGTCCCACTGCTGGGAAAGTCATTAGAGGACACGACATCCCTTGACTTTTGCTAATGTTCAGTAATGACACTAATCATATCCCTGGCAGAAGAAGTTATGGTAGAAGCTGTTGTCAGATGGGTTCGCAAAACCATCAGCTAATTAGTTACTCTTAAGTTCACAAAGATGAGCCAAGGGAACCCAGATCACTTGCCAGCCACGCCGGCTTCCCAGCTCCCTCCAGCTCTGCCATTCATTCCCCACCCCAACCGAAGAATGGTGAAAGCAGCCCAAGTTTTCTGCCCTAGAAAGGGACGAGAAGGCAGAACACGTTTAACTTTTGCAGGTACTGTGGGACTTTCCATTCTTAGGCAGCTCTTTTGAGTCTCAGATTAAAGATGCTACCGAGACTGAGACCAAAAAGATTCCTCCCCGAATGGCAGCGTTTGTTCGCTCCACACGTTCTGTCAAGAGAAATAAAACAGTTGTCGATCTTGGGGAAAAGCGCCGGCTCGGAAATGTTCAAAGAGCTGCACGCAATTTCAGCCACACAATTCTCACCAAAGCCAGCGTGGGGCTAAATCCTGTGTAACTCTTTGGAAATGGAAGAATTCCTCAAAAGGAATCCGGAGAAGGAATAATCAAGTTATCACTGGTAACTTGCTGGGCTCCCGGCACAGCCCCCAGCATCTCCCCCTGCCCACGGCACCCACGACCGCCTCCTCCAAGACCAGGTAGAAATGCAAAGCCCTATTCTCAGGCTTTCATGTACTGTGACAAAGTTGTCATTTGCCACGCTCTCCCTCTAGAAATTTAGGCCTTTAGTTACAGTACAAATAGCTCCCGTTAGATTTTTTTTATCTGCCTTTCCCCCACTGTGATGAACAACAAATTTGTGGACAATTTTAAAAGGAACGAGATGGATCCCAAAGCACCGTGCGGAACGGCCGCTCACCACCACCAAACCACAGCTCGGAGACCTGCACATCTGAGTGACTTGGATTTGTACTGAAAACACTGTGTATTTCAAACCAATTCCAAAAATTACCGGTGCCAAATTGATAACCCAAAGCCACGTTGACTTTCATTCCCTTGGGACGAGCACTGCGGGCACACAAAGACCAGCCACGCTCGCCAAGAGCCACGACGTAGCCTTTGTAAAGCACATAAGCTGGGCACCCGCTGCAAATACAATATTGTCATTGATAATTTACAAAATCTTCTCCAACACCCACTGGATATTTGCCTCCACTTTGTCTTTTTCCTGCATGTGTGTGGGGGGGTTGTTTTCAAATTTTCATTTCTGTTTTGAGAGCTAAATAGATTAAAATTAATTATTTTTAAGCCAGAAGTGTGACAATAAAACAAACCAAAAAAAAAGTCTCTTGATTTTGGAGAAATCCTATTGAGGATCTGAAGGGCTGTCATCAGTGCAGCATCAGTCTTCATTATCTGATTCTTTTTTCAATTGGCAGAGCTTTACAGAGAACACCGCTCTTTCAACAAAATGATAAAGGGGTATTTGAAATAAACAGAGAGAGTCCCCAGCCGGCGAATACCTTAGATTGCTGCGGACTGTGACTTAATGCTAACTCCTATGAACTTCTGCTTTTTATCTTTTAATAAAAAAGCCATACAGATGGGATTTTTTGCCCGTCTAAAACCTTTTTTTAAAAAAAAAAAAAAATAAAAAACACACACCAAAAAACCCCTGAGGAACAACAGACACTAGAAGTATAAAAGTTCTCTCTGAGCAAAGTCTCTTGCACGCATTTATTTGAGATTGTCCAAAAAACAAACCCAGCATTTCCATGCCACTGGTGGCTGATGCATCCCTGTCACCACCCTGTCCCCACTGCTGTTCTGAGCAAAGAGCGAGCAGGACCAACCCAAAAACTGAGGAGAAACATTTAATAAGTGAAATAAAATAGAATTAAAATAATAATGGCAATTATAGAATAAAGAATGAGTGATGCACAGCGCAACGGCTCAGCATCCGCCGAGCAACACCCAGCACGTTCCCAGCCAGCGATCCCAGAGGAGAGAACATCCCGAAACCACAATCCCAGAAAAGAAAAGGTGCTTTTTGGACAACCCTCATTTCTATGCTGAACACGATGTTATATGATACGGAATATCCCCTTGGCACATCCACGTGCCAGTTTGGGTCTGTTACTCCGGCCATGCTCCCTCCAGCTTCTTCTGCACCTGCAGACCAGCAAAGCACGGGAAGTTGGAAAGTCCTCGACTTTTTTTTGACTTAAACCACCACTAAATTATCAACGTTCTTCTCACACCCCATCCCAGACTGAATCCAAACCACAGCTGTTGAGAAGTACATTAGCCCTGTCCCAGCCGCACGCGGGACGTATCTCCACGCGACTGCACATCAAACACAACCCTTGGGTCAACCCAATGGCGCCTGTGAAGATGCCCTGGCCCAGCCCATGTGACTTGGTCCGAAGCTGCTGCGCCCATCAGCAGCTCTGACTGTGTGATTTAGCGCCCGTAAGATGTAGGCACAAAACACCATTCGCTTTGCTATCATCTCCAACAAGTACAACCAGAAAGGTTAAGCTCCCAAGTCTGCTGAAACAAGATGAAATATTTTCAGGTGGTTTTAAAGAAACCAGATTATTCCCTGGTGTAAGGAGAAAGCATGAAAAAATCTAGCCAGGCTGGCTCCCCTGCTGCTCTAACCTTTTTACTACTGGATAATGAGGAAGAAGCTATAATTTAGATTTTTTTAATTTTTTTTTTTAAACACGGATCCAATTGAGAAAGGAAAGGGACAAATCATTTTCTAGTCTTGCATCATCTTTCCTGCAGATGAGTCTCTAATGCACCCGCACCATAAAACTCAGGAACTGTGCCCTCTGCATGTTGTTGTGACAAATTTCAAATCAAGAGGGTGCTTGAATGGGATTTATTACAATTGGAAGACAAGAAATTGTAATCTTTATGAGCCAATGACACAGAGCCTTATAATAAGAGAATGAAGTATCATTTTAAATGTAAAGCAAATTAGATTACCAGGGTCAAACCCTTCTACGGAGACATCGTGTCTTCAGAGCGCCTCTCGCATTTGACATCCTCTTTTCAGGTTTCGCATTAGCATTTAAGTGTTTTTTAAATATGTTTAATATTCTTCTAGGAGAAAAGTGCCTGCAAAAGTCAAGACACTGAGATGATGGGGAGGAGGGGAGAAGCAAGCTGTCAAAATAAGTGCCAGGGAAAGCACAGTCCTGCTGTAAGGAGATGGTTCCTGCTGCTTGGTCTGGCCATGGAGCTGAACCTGGGTTTGGAAACATCGCAGTGTCCCCAAGTCACCTGGCAGGGTTTGCTTGGTGGGGACAGGGAGCAGAGTCCTGTCAAAGTTTCTGCTCCTTATCTCCAGGAAGGGAACCCCAAAAGGTCACTTTTACAGACACCAGCAAATCCAGTAAGACCATCCACCACGAATCTATCGCTACCAGTAAAGGACCTGCTTTCCTCTCTGGGACCTTGCTCGTATAGCTCGGGTTTGTTGTTCCCTCCAGCAGCTCCTCTGTGAGGGACACCTCCAGCTGCAAGAGGCAGCAAGTCCCCAACCTCAAAGGCGGGCTGAGCCGATTGAAACGCTGTGGGTAAACACCTGAGCACACAATGCAAAACTCGGGCTGTTCCTCTGATTTAGGAGACTTCATGTCTTAATCATCTGTCAACACCGCATGTAACCAAGCATGTAGAGAGGAAAGGGCTCCCAGAAGGGATACAAACATCGCACATGAAAGGAAAAGTCTGACTTAGCCTAGAGGGAATTTCAAATTAGGTACAACATTCCTTCAGCTTTCACTGTCAAGACCGGTTAGATTTTCATTGACTTCTTTTGTAACAGCAGAGCTTGCCTTTGAAGACTCCACAAACATCTTCACCTTCAACTCGCATTTCCTACCTCCTGCTCATTTTTCGCACCGCGATGGCACTTAAAAGCCACAGTCAGGGGCCGGGACCCCAGCTGCAGCTGATGCTGAGCTACAAACAGGAGTTTTACTGCTCGCTCGCCCCCAAAAGAGCTCCCTGTCACGAAAGGAAACAAGAGGAGACAGGGGATGGCAGATAAGATGCCGAGAAACACTGCTGGTCAGCAGAGGAGATGCGCCGCTGTCGGGGTTTTGACACCCCGGGAGCAGAGAGGTCAGAAGTGCCCGGTGTCACCGACCCAGAGCCACGCACCCGTTTCACCAGCCCCTTCCAACCTGGGCCACACAACCATCAAGCCTGGCAGTGGCTGCCTGTCTTCTCCTCCTCATCAAGAGCATCCTTCTTGTGTACCATCAAACAGCTACTAGTGTGGGCGTTCTGACGGGCTCGGAGGGGAGACAGTGTTTGCTTACGGACAAATAACAAGCAGGAAAAATCCGAAAGTGCAGCTTCATCAGGGAAAAGTACAAAGAACTTGG
>NW_010293441.1:6603-45375 GCF_000700745.2 Antrostomus carolinensis
AAAATGTTTTGCCTGGCTGGGCTAGAAACATTAGGGAGGGTAAACTGGGGTGGGTTGATCTTCAAAAAGATTGCGGGCTTTGGTGCTAATAAAATAATTGCTGTGCTTTCACATCACCAGCTGGGATGCTGTAAACAATAGTGTTTGCTGGATGGAGAAGATCCAGTGATCCTCAAGCATGGACACCAGCTCCTCGACAGCCCAACAGTGTCCTCCTTCACCTGCCACAGTTCCCAACACGTCGGGCACAAGCTCTGTGCATCGAGATGTTACCTGCCAAACACACACACCCAGAGCCTTTTAAACGCTCCTCTTAGCCCAATAATTGCGGGGCTTTTGTAAGCTTGTCTCAACTTGCCGACAGCCGCAGAGCAAAACATCATTCGTTAAGTCGACTCGAGTATTAAAGAACAAAGCTGGAACTCCCATACAATTATATTTTATCTCAGAGCAAGGTGAAATCATTAGATATTAGTGAGGTGCAGTGGCATAAAAATGATGTGTTAGCGGGGGTTCATTACATTGTATTTTCAGAGCCAGGAAGATCAATGCGTTCATGCATCATGAATTAGTCTCATGCCTTCGTCTTCCCTGCTCTCCGGAAGCCCAACATGATCTATCACCAGCCGTACATCATTGTTTCAGCGTTGTGCCTTCATGACAAAGCTACAGTTGCTGCTTGTCAAGCTGACCAGCTGCATTTTTTTGCATGAGACGGAAAAACGCAGAGGAGGAGGAGGAGAAGGGAGAGGGTCATTCCTGGGCCAGTCTTCGCAGTAAATCTCAGCCCTTCCAACCTCTCCTTTTTCTATAGATCCATCACTTTTGTAATCTGCGCCTTAACTTGCTCTCCTTGCTTATACCCAAAGCTTGGAAGCACTCAGGGAAATTGGAAGAACAAATCCATTAAGGGCTTTTGCCGAGTCCCCTTCCGCCTCTGCAGAGCTTTGTGTCCTTGGGTACAACCCAGTGACCGGGATCCCTCTGGGCTGGTGCCTGCAGCAGAGCAGCTCCCGTCCCTGGCTTTAACAGCACAGATCCTTCTGTCCTGTCCCTTACCTTCGGAAAATACCATTTTCCAAAACGTCTGTCAGCATGAGCTCTCTGGAAGAGCCACCTCTGCTCTCTGATCATTCTCCCTCCAGGTGCCCAGGTCAGGAGATGCTTTCCCCACCTTCCCTCTGCTTTTTCTCCTGCCAAGCAGGGCAACACTCAGGTTTATACAGAACTGTAGTGGTTGGAAAAGACCTTTAAGATCACCGAGTCCAACTCCGAACCCAACACTACCAATTCCACCTCTAAACCATGTCCCTGAGCACCTCACCTACCCATCTGTTAAATCCCACCAGGGAAGGTGACTCCACCACCTCCCTGGGCAGCCTGTTCCAATGCTTAACCACCCTTTCAGTGAAAAAGTTCTTCCTAATAATTTTTCCCTCCTGCCTAACCTAGTTACCAGTTTGAATCCTCTCTGTCCCCTTGCAGCCACTGAATTGTGGGTCAGAGCGAACGGCACCAGGTTTTTCTCTCTATTTTTTAAAAAAGCATTGATCAGCAGTGTTTGAAACATGACAATGTGCCAATATTCTCCTCGTTACATGACAGATGAACACAGGGATGCCGGGCTAATGCTGCTCTTGCTCCTAATTATCCACTAATGCTCACGCACCAGCTGACAGTTGGCTGAGCTCTTTAGGGCAAAGCTTTGCTTTCCAGCCTCAGATGCTTTCCCGGAAGATCCAGCCATGGCTGGGGGTTGAGGCCCCTGTGGCTACATTTTGGTTTGCAGGAACTCATCTTGGTCTCTCCCTCACTCTGCCTATGGAGAAGCAACACCCAGAGAGTGACCCACAGTTGCTGGGTCCTCAGGAAGTGCAGCCTTGGATGGTGACATGCATGTGAATTCTATGATTCTATGTGCTCATCCATCCATCCATGGAGACATCCATCCAACCATGGACACATCTATCCATCCATGGACACATCCATTTAGATGTCAAGGATGGCATTGGCCATCTCATGGCCACAGGTCTCCCGAGGGGCTCTGGGTCCCCTCCCCGTGAGGAAGGAGCTGGAATCCTCCATGCCCTCTCTATCCTCCCCACTAGCCCATCTCCTCCATGAGCTTGCACGCCATGGGAACAGAGCAGAGGCTCCTCGCCCCATGCCCTTGCCATGGCTATTGACAGCAGCGAGCAGGGAGCCTTTCAGTGCCTCTTTGTTGGTTTTAAACAATGACTGTTGCCAGAGCTATTTTCGCTTCCTCTCCCCCGCTTTCCCCCTCGCTCCAGCACTGGGGCTTGTGTTGTTGGTTTTTTTTGTTTTTTTTTTTTTAAATAAAAATCAATGGGATCAGGGAGCGTCGTACTCAAAGTGACCTTTCAAATAGCAGCCGGAGCCAGGTCATCGCAAATTGTGCTCTCCACCCCCGCAGAACATGAAAGCCTTTTCATTTCTGTCTGAAGGGCTGGGGAAGAGCGCGCCTGTGTTTTGAGGACATCCACTTTGAGCCTGGTCCTAGCATCAACAATAACCGGTGGCTTTGTGCCCTGAGCGAAGCCACGTCGCCCTGATGGGCCTGGCAGCGTTATCTGCTGCATTCGGATTTTTTTGGCCACCTTGTTTTTGCACTTTGAGCAGTGGCCATAAGTGAAGCACCCAGATCTGAAAGGCGACACGGCTGCCTGTGGAAATCCAGACCGAGCTGAATCCAGGGAGCAGGGGGTCTCTGCCGGGGTGGGCGAGTGTCCTGCTGAGCACGAGAGTCAGGAGGGATGCAGCTTTGAACATCCAGAAGCCTTTGCAGGGCCCGTGATCACTCAGGTACTTTGTGTACTGGGGAAAACAGAAACCTGGCTTGCTCGCCCTCCAGTCTCTAATTCTCACACATGCCACTAAATTCCTGCGTCTGCCCCGACTGCAACTTCAGAGCCTCGTCCCACGGATTACACAAGCCCGATGGCATCTGATACCCCGTGTCCCCAGTTCCCAGGTTAGAGGTGACAGCCATTCTGCCAGACCAAACCGAAATTAAACCAGAAACCTCGTCCTTCCAGTGGAACCTCACAGGCAGGATGAGCAGGGCTGCGGTGGAGGGACTGGGCGTGGGGCTGGGGGCTGCGTGGCCCCTGGCCAGACCCCGGGGGATGGGTTTCTCCTTAATAAAACAAAGATTGGATTAGGCACGAAGGCAGACAGAGCCTTGCAGCACAAAGAACCACCTTCCTTGGGCTCAGCTCAGCACGAGCAGCAGCATCTCCTCTCTGTGCGCTCACAGGGAAGCAGCAACAAATTGTTTCCAGTTCTTCAAACCTCCTCACTGGCTCTTTTGCCCTTTCCAGATGCCAAGAGGGACTCAGCACAACACCAATGGGGCTTTAAAAGCACCCTCACAGACAGCCCATGTCAAACAGAAATGGCCAAACACTGCCTTCCTCGGATGCTGTCATTGGGTGGGAATATTTCAAGGCGTGCCATTCACCATGAGCCTTGTGCTTCCCACACCGGCAGATCCAACCACCATCACCATGGAATGGTGTGACGCGAGGGGAAGGCACACAACCCTTCTTTTTATTTCCCATTTGACTCAAAAAAGATGCTTAGCCAAGCATTTTTCCTCACAAGTAAGGATCTTCTCGCTTTTTCACATGCAGAACTTAAATGAGTAGTTTGCTAATTACTTATTTGACCATTTAGGCTTATAATATCTGCAAACAGGTTTCAATTTTCTCAGATTTTCTCATTATAGGGAATTATTCAAAAAGACACTGTGTCACTACAAAAAAAAAAATCAATGGCTTTGATCATATTTCCTTTGCAACTGTTCGATGTTTACAGTTTAAGCTCTATTAAATTACAATCGGCTTCAAAGGTCTGAGTCTTATCTGGGCTTATTTGCTTGGAGAATTGAGGAACCGCAGAGTTAAACCTAAGACTCGTCGGACTTGATACCAGCTGGCTACTGATAAAGGAAATATTTTAAAGGTAGGGAACGTGGCAGGGGAGGGGGAAAGAGCTTTTTCTTGGCAGGATGGGTAAGAACACAGCCAGAGCCAGGCACAGCACCGGTGAAGAAGAGCTGGAGAGGGATGTTTCCCACAGAGATGCTCTGGGAGCATCCAAAGCCCTGGGGAATGCAAGATGCAGCACAAGGCACCACGGTGCCCCATAAATATTTGGGGGAACAAAAACCAGCGTTAATTTTGGCAGGGAGCTGGCTCTCATTGCAACCCAGCCCTCACCCTCTCCTTCTGCTGGGCTGACTAGGATCCTGGCCACCCCGTGTATTTTAAATTAACATCAGTGTCTTGCCTGGGCCACTGAGGTTTTTGGTTGGAAACCAAAGGCTGAAAAGGTTTCCAAAGGTTCCAAACCTTTGTTTTCCAACACACCCCTTTTTTGTGTGATTTTGCTTCTGCTGCTGCGAGCAATGGAAGCGCCTGGGCTGTGCTTTGCTTTCCTTCAGTCACAGCACTGACTTTGACTGAAGGTTGGAGGAAACAAATCCCTTTTTCTCGGGTATTGTGTTAAAAATACCTTCAGCTCGGCACGCAGAAGCTGCCTGTTCCTCCCTGGTCCCCTTCTCTGAGAGACCCTGGACACTGGTGGTTAGAAGGAACAAAAGGGTGAGTATAAATGGAAGGGCCATTGCTGCAAACGAGCTAAATATAAGTGCCCCAAGAGCAGCGTTCCCCAGTTCAGGAGATGTTTGCTGCTGGTTTCCTCCTCCCCCCAACAAAGGGTCCCTTTCACAAGCCTCCCAAGAAGTGCCAGTGAGTGCTCGGAGCGCACGGTCAAAGGGGACGGGACGAGGATCACGATGCACAATCGCTTTTCTCCCAAGTGCCTAAAAAAAGATGCTTTTTCCTGACTGGGAAGGCGGCTGCACGGGCTTAATGAGGCTTAAAGTAGGGCTGGCGGCCAGTGCCGAGCCCACAAACGAGGGGCATGATCAGCAAACCCCAAACCGGAGGGATTTGAAGTGCTTTTGACTGGGTGTTTTATTTCAGCATGAGATGTACCCAGGAGATCCATTCTGCCTGTCAGGCGAGGCTGGGGGCGCAGGGGGAGCGTTCAGTGATGCCCAGTGACACCGGCTGTAATCAGATTTCCACATTGTTTGAGTAGATACAGCTCCCGAGCTCCCCAGCTGTCCTGCCTCATAAGCAAACACATCTCCCAGCGCCCGCGGGACGCAGCTTTGACTCCGTCCCCAACGAGGCACAGGAACACAGCTGAGAAAAACCAGTATTTACAGCTGCTGTCAGGATGGGGGCAGACAGGAGGATGCAGGAGTCGCTGGCAATACATCCCTGCTGTTGGTGCAATAAAGTACATACGCCCTTATTTTTCTTAATTATTCCTGATATTTCACCTGTCATGTTGTCAGCTTCCTCTGAGAGGAAGGATAAATAGTGCTTCTCATCTCACATCCTTAGGGAAAGCTTGCTATTTATTCCTGTGATGGGCAAGACATCAGGACTAATTAGGAAAAATGGTCACCCTCCCGCACCCCGGCAGCAGAGGCAGCGTGCCATCAGCTCCCGCTCCGGGGAGATGGGTGGATGTTCCCCATGGACCTTCAGCAGCTGCTCCCGAGGTGTTTCTTCACTGCAGCCCAGGAAAGGATGGAGAAGGGGTTCCTCCACCTCCTCAAGAGCTGCGTGGCCCAAGGATTCCATAAGGGAAACTGAAACTGCAGAATAACTTGGTTTTCCATCAGGTAAGGGGTCGCACATGGGCAGAGGTACTGTTGGATGGACTGCCCCAGAGATGACCTGTGTTGCACACTGATGTTGCCCTCACCCCATCCATACCCCAGACAGATCACCCTCCACACTCCCCTTGTAAATCCCCCCCCAGCACGTTCTCAGCCGTGGTAGGATTTACTCCTCTTCCCCTGCCACCACACACACTCTGATGATAACAAGGTAATTGAGATCAGCGCTGGAGAGGACAGCTCATGTGGGAACTGCAAATACTTCAGATTAAAAGTAAGCAAAATTAATTTGGAAGTTGCTATGACCACAGAAGAGAACACCACTCGCTGTAACTCTTAGATCTGTGCTAAGCAGCAGAAGGCAAAGCAACCATCATCCTTCCCTTCTTCCTCCTGCCCCAACCAAGGTGTGGGCTCATCCAGGAGCAAAACCCTCCTGTAGCCACAAGAGCCAGGCTGGCAAAAAAAGGGGGAAGGGGCTTCTGCCCCCTCAAATCCCCCCAGAGCAGCAGCAAGGGCCGAGGAAGTCTCTTCCCACTGCACAGAGCTCAATGCCTTGATGTTGGGAAAACTAATGAGGACAAAACTCCTATTGCCACCGTCAGGTCAGCGAGTGTTGCCGAGGATTTGCGCGATCTCTCGCCTGCTGTCACGTCGGGTGAAGGTTATTTGTTCACATGTTCTACCTCTGGGCACCAGTCCCTTCTAAATAAGCTGTCAGACCCAACCGAGGCAGCAAAATAGGAGAGGCACGTGCAGGGGCAACCTCCTCAGCAATCCATGCAAAATAAGGAATCTCACCTGGTAAATCTCGGAATTGGAAGCAGAAAACGGCCGAGATACGACTGGGTTGTAATTCCCCCTTATGTTCCTCGAGGTGATCAGAGGGAGGATGCATGTGGTTGTGGTTTCTTTCACCTGCTGGGACCCAGGGCAAGGTGCTAAGGAAGCACCCACCATGGACTAGAGAGCCAGGAAGGGATGCTGCTGACCTGCTCCTTGGTCTTGTCCTTTCACAAACCAGGAGCTTCAGACAGCCTTGGGGAGCAGGTCTGTTAGGTGGCAGCAGCCATAAGCTCTGGTCCAAAGAGTCATTCCTTCCAGCCAGCACCCAGGCACCCATCCAGGCTCAGATGCAGGAACCTCATTCATTCATTCCAGCTGTCACGACCATCAGCTCCCATCCTCTCCATGGTTTTTCTCACCATGATTTTAGGCTCAGGGATCCTTCCCACACACCACCACTACTCCCCATTCATAAAACTCCACATCTCAGTCACATCTCCTCCCCAGAGACGCTGTTTATAGAAATAGTCATCAAGCCCTGTCTGTCTGCCAAGTGTTTTCCAGAAAGCAGGAAGCCTCCACGAGTCATGAGAAAACACAGATATAACCTGTTCTGGAGGGCAGGCTGGCAAAAGGCAGGAAGATGCCCTCTCCAGCTCTGTCACCTCAAAGCCAGCTCGTGAAGGACCAGCTCATCACCCTCCGCTTCTCAGGTCAACGCAGCAATTTGTCCCGTTCGACACCGAGCGTCTGACCTGCGCTCAGAGCATCCTGCAAGCAAAGCTCCTGCAGCCTCTCAGGGAAGGCAGCAGAAAGCAAGGAAAGAGTTTCTTCCTTAAGAAAGGGAAGGAAAAAAATGGGAAAGACCCGAGCATCCAGCATCCACAGACACTGCTCTGCTCAGCAGAGGCTGACAGAATTCCTGCTTGCAGACAGTTTCTTACAGCAGCCCGCTAAATTAAATTAAAGCTATTTACTCTGTATTTACAGGCTTACAAATAAATCTCAGAAAGCATTCTACTGAAAGAGGCAGGGGGAGGAGGAGGAGAGGAGGAAAAAAAAAGCATTTTCTGGGCCAAATATAATAAACAAGGCCACAAACCTCCTCATGATTACTTATCAGCTAAGGGAAAAGGGAGCAGAGAGCTGGTACACTCGGAATAACGCTACACAGAGCGGAGGAGAGCAGCATTTCCCTCTCATTTGCAGGTAACAAGGAAGAAAAAAGCAAAATGTTCTTTTTTATGTAAGGAAAGAGCTCTCCTGAGCCTGCATCTCCAGCCTGTATTTGCACTGCTACCTTCATTTTAACTGAGTGCTGTGGGTCAATGGGAACCCTTTCAAGTTGTAACTGCATGATCTGCCCAGCCTATAATGGGAAGCCAGTGGGTTTTGTTTGATTTTTTTTGTTTTGGTTTGGTTTTTTTGTTTAAGTGGCTGATTGAGTTCTCTTTGTTTTGTTTGGTGTGTGGTGCACAATGTAGCCGGGTGCATTAGCCAGGAAAATCAATAGCCGCTTCGAAGGGGAAATTCAGAGGCGAAGCCAAGGGACTGAGCTGATGCGACTCTGAAACACACGGCATCGCCGGTCCCTTCTGCCACGGGGACAAAGCCTGAACCACCACCACCCCCCCTTACAGCCAGGACGCTGATGCACATACTCGAGGCATGAAGTAATGAACTTTAAGCCCCATATCTAAATGTATAGCCTGTAAATGATTAGCCCTCACCTAATGAAGCTGGGATGTGCTGGTGATGCATTAACCAACAAAGGTATGGCCTTCCTGACTCCAAGGAGCTCCTTGCTCCTGCATTGCTGGGTTTCCCAGGAAATCCCAGATGAAAAGCCTGTATTTTAAAGTCACCCTTCACAGACTTGACCTGGAGTGCGGGGAGGAGGGTGGCCCTGCGGTCACAGCACAAGCTGGGATCTGAGACGTGCTCACCATACACCACACCATGATTTTCCTTCTTCCAGAGATTCATGTCAGCATCAGGGCTGTGTCAGATCCCATACTCCAAGCTCACCAGGGTTTGGTGAACAGCAGAACCAACCCCAGTCCCCACCTCTAAGCACTCCTTTCTGGTTTGATTCAAACCAGGGGAGCCCATTCCTCATCTTCCCCCCCATATCTAGCACTGTGTTCAACACCTGCCCAGGTGTCCCATACAGGACACAGGAGCCTTGTCCATCCCATCTCCAGCAGCTGCTTCACCTGTAGTGGTAGGAAAACCCCCTGCAAGGTTTTTGTGTCCCAAAAACCTTAGCCCCCACCTCCCCCCTCGATTTTTTTGTACAAGCACAAACTTGGAGCTAAAACGATCGATTCCCAGCTCTCTGCACCAGGCTGCTCACCATGCCCTGCTTCCTTTGAACTTCCTCTGCTCTCAAAAAAGAAGTCAGACTAATCTATACAAATATTTTGGATGCTGTGTTTGGCAGCCCTGGATTCCTGCTTTTTTCTTCCACTCCCTGATTGACATGAGTGTCTAAGAATAGTCAACGTTTGATACCATGTCATTAATAATGATGCAGGAGGCACCGCTTGGTTCTTCACCACATGGCCCTGGTGAAGCCTCCACCTCCTCACCGTGATGTGTGGGTTATGGTGGGGGCTGTCATCTGGCAGGGGACATTTGTTCATCAGGCTGGTGGCTGCAGCAAGCCCATTTGGTGATAATTAGGCTGCAGTAGCCATGTCATCAGGCAGCCACGGTACAGCTGCATCCTCCTCATTGCTACTGGGGATGGAGCCTCTGCTCCCCCATGCTCAGAGTAGGTCTGGAAATGCAGCACCAGCAAGGTCCAGGGGAAGGGAGATGAGAACAAAGCCATGGCCCTGCCCGAGGCAGCTTCTCAGAGCCTTTCCCCAAGGGAAGGTGGGAAGGTAGGAGCAGACCAAAGGCTCCCTGTCCCACAGGATTCAATCCATAAGTAGGAAAGGCTTGGCACCCGTGGCTTCCCAGAGGGAGCTGAACACATGCAGCAGCACTCGAGAGCTTGCTGAACAGTCCCTGAGTTTCATGCTACCTGAAGAAGTGGCGGAATCCCCATCCCTGGGGGGATTTAAAAGCTGGGTAGATGTGGTGCTCAGAGATATGGTTCAGTAGTGGACGGGTACAGTTGGACTCAATCTCAACAGCCTTTTCCAACCAAACAATTCTATGATTCTATGCTGACTTCTCCTACAGCTCTTCTAGATGTTAGCAGAGCTGGCACACGTCCTAAAACCCGGCATCACTCTTGGCTTTATAATCCCTCAAGCACCATGAGCTGCTTTGCTCATCACCGCTCCCCTCAGCGCGTCAGACGCCCCATCTGGGACAAGGAGCAGCTCTGCAGCACAAGGTCCCTCTTGGTACCCACGGCCCTGGGAAGGCAGCGAGGGGACCCTGCTCCAGCTCCTGCTATCCACCCCGGCAGGAAGCTCAGCCTTATTTATCCCCTCCCTGCTGCAGAGTAAATTACACCCTGTTGTAATGTTACTACACGTGTATACAGGCTGACACTGCGAGTAGGAAAGATTGTGACCCCAAACACTCGTATCCCGGGGCGAGAGGCATAGCCCCTTGTCCCATCACACAGGCATCTCCCACAGAAACATCTCAAGCAGGAGTACTCAGGGAGAAGATATTAACATTTCTGCTCAGAATTGCCCCCAGATTTTCCTTCTGGTGGTTTTTTCTGCTGGCAGATGCCAAGGCCCCGCACACAGGGTGCTGTACCCACCCGGCTGATGGAGAGGCTGGAATCCAGGCTTAAGGACAAACAGCTGGTGATTAAACAACAGATGGGAAGAAGGGAAAAGGGGCCAGATTTCTTCCCCCTTCCCTGTTTCATATTTTTTTTAAAAAACCTTATTCCCCTTTCAGAGACAGAATGCAAAGAAAAGGGAAACCCCCCAAACACACACTCAAAAGCAAAAGCGGGTTTTAATTTGTACAGATGTTGGAGAACGGAGCACTTCCAACAAGTGTTACAGCCTTCAGGGAAAATGTGCACTTCAAATACAACTCCTCCTACCTCTTCCCAAATCCCTGCTAAAGGCCAGAGATTCCCGGACTGTGATTTCTCCAAAGCCAGAGCACCAATGTGTGTTGGTGGAAAAGTTCTGCCCTGAGGAGCCCGGCTATTCCAGCCCCGATGCCTCATCCTTCAACAGATTTTTAGCTTGTTTTTTAACACAAAAACCTCTTCCTCATCCTCAGATCTGCTGATCCACAATAAATACCAGCACTTTAATAAGAAAAAAGGCTCAAATTCTGGGAGAAGCCTTAAAATACAAGCTGGGAACCACTCCTCTCCCCACAGCCCCGCTCTAGACATCTCCCTTTTCGGCAGCGCAAGAACAGGGGAAAACGCAGTCGGCGATGGCCGTAGTTTTGGGTTGTCTCCCTTTTCTGTAAGAGGAGGCCTCCCGAGCAAAGGAACACTGTAATAAAGTATGCAAGACAGGTTTCCCTTTGGAAATGGGAGATTAAAGCCGAGGGATCACAGGAACACATGCAGAAAGCAGGGCTGCTGCTGCTTCCCCAATTATTGTGCACTCTCCGCTCTGTTTTGTTGACCTCGCACATTTCAATCGGGCTCCGGCACATTCTGCCTTCACCTGCTATGAATGAAAACCTGGAGGGCTCAGATCTGCCTGCACAGAAACCCTTTGATAAGCTCGTTAGGGATGCTGGGCAGTGGTGGGGTGGTGGGGAGCTGGTGTAGAACACTGGGGCCAATTTATGGCATCCCCCGAGGAAGTTGTGGGATTTGCTTTGGCAGCTGAGATGCCCCTTAATTCGCCTCAGCAACAAAAGGCTGGGGAGGAGAAAGCTGCCTTGGCCAGGCAGTGGTCACCTTACCATCACCCAGCCCCAACCTCCCACTTCCCAGCAAAACACCCAATATTCACCCCATGAATTTGCTCAGTTTGCCTGACAGGAAACTGTTAGCGGAGGCAAAGAAGCATCTCAAGTTTTGTGGGGCTTGTCTCAGACTCCTAAGGTTTCTCCTTAGGAGAAGAAACCTTACGAAATTTACGTCTTCCTCCTACAAACCAGCTCTGCACAGTCCTCTCACCCAAGTAGTAAAGTGGGGAAATGGATTTGGCAGCCCAATACCCTCCCAAAGGGTGTCCTCCTCCTCATGCCCTCCCAAAGGGTGGTCCTCCTCATGCCCTCCCAAAGGGTGGTCCTTCTCCCCTTTCTCCCCCCATCAGCAGTTTTTCCTCTGTCCAGAGCCACCCTCTCCTCAAGACCCTCCTACTCCCCAGCCTCATAGACTTCAGTGGAAACCACAATGGAAATCAAACACAAACCCCTCCAGAAGGGTGAAACACTGCTGTGAAGATGCCAACACACTGAATGTTTTTCCAAGGCCACAGATCTAGGGATCTTCAATATTTACATCCCATGTAAATATTTTTACATAGAAACACACAAACATTTACTTTGCTGCTCCACTAAGGGACCTCCTGCAAAGTCAGTCCCACACAAAACGCTGGTCAATCGCTGACAAAACCCTTCGTACAATATCCTTCCCCCCAGCACCAGCTTTCCCCTGTGGATCTTTCATTCAAGAGTGTATTGGGGTGACCCTGCACAGCTTCACCTCCCCAGAACCATCCTCTGTGCCCCTGTGATGACTCTGGGCATCTTCCACTAGACCAGGCTGCTCAAAGCCCCATCCAACACTTCCAGCTTTTCTGGGCAACTTGTTCCAGTGTCTCACCACCCTCACAGCAAAGAATTTCTTCCTGATACCTCATCTAAAGCTACTCTCTTCCAGTTTAAAGCCATTATAGCTGTGGCTTGCAGAGAGGTTGGGCAAACAGCATCCCAAGGGCTGGGCTGCTCTGCTCAAACAGACTCTCCCACCTCCAGCATGTCCTGGGTGAAACTCCTTTATTTTTCAACCTCTAAGGCTGCTGCAGCTGGGCTGCTTGGTCCTGTCCATCTGCACAGCTCCGCTTCCACATGCTGCTGTCCATCTTTGTGCAAAAGCCTTCCTGGTATTTCAAACCCTTCTGTCCCATTTTTCTCTCCAAGGCAGCAAGTCAGACAACTGCTTTATACACACAGAACATCTCCCCCCACCCATCGCTGGCTGTACCGGGTCCTTCCAGGTGCCCACAGAAGGGTTGTGTCCTGAGCATCCCCTGCATCCCTGCCCCTCCCTTTCCCTCTGCTCGTCTCTTCTGCAGGATGGAGTTTATTTTTGTGATGAAAGACAAAGCTGGGTTTTCTGTTTGTACATGAATGTGGATGTTGGCTGACAGACTCTCTCCGCAGTACCGAGGAACTTCAGACCCTCCGGCGCTGGGGGAAAAAACCCAGCGCACGCAACTCCGCGTGGTAATTGGAAACATTTGCTGGAGCAGCTCTGGGGAGGCACAGGGGGCACTGGGAATGTTTTCCTTCTCCCCCAGGGTTGTGTCATGGAGCTCCAGAACTAGAGGCTGGAGGGATTTAGCAGAGTTCACGACCTCCACAGCCGAGCAAACCCAGCAGTTCAGGCATTTTTGTGCCCTGAATCACTTCTTACCTGACAGGACTCGCACCTTTCAACGCTTTGATCACAGAACTACTCAATTCTTTATTTAGCAGAAACACAGGTTCTTTATTCAGCTTCCCTGAGATTCCCTGATGTGAGCGGTGAGTTACCCCTGGATTTGTTTGGAGTAGCTCACTCTGATAATAAACCCAAGCATCACACACACACACTGGGATGCTCTGGACAGAGCCCACACCCAACACCCCACACGCAGTTTCCATGGCCTGACCTCACACTGAAAGGGATCACCATCCAGCACAGTGACCCTCTGTGGTGGTTGCACTGGGCTGGCAACCCCAGCCAGCCCTCAACTAGCCCCACAGCAGATAGGGGAGAGAATTGAGGGGTAAAGACACTCATGGGGAGAAATAAAAACAATTTCATCATTGAAATAAAATTAAAAATAATAATGATATTAAAGTAACAAGGATAATAATAGTAATAAAATATGCAAATTAGTGATACTCAGTGCCATTGCTCACCACCCACTGACCAAGCCTGTTCCCCGATAACGATCCTGGAGGAGTGACAATTCCAAACTGAAACTGCAATGCTGGAAGAGCGAGAGCCTGAGCAGAGAGACCAAGAGAGGAAGAGCCCCTCATGAATCCCCGGCCCATGGGAGACAGGAGATGGAACAGCCCCTTGGCAGAGCCAAATGCCCATAGAGCTGATTCAGTTAAATATTCCTCAATATTTCAGACCAGCAAAACGCAAAGTCCTTCAACTTCCAGCAACAATTGAAAACATCGGTATGTTATTAATGTTCTTCTCATCACAAATCCCAGCTGAAACCAAACCCCAGGGCTGTTCTAGCTGCTAAAAACAAACCCAGCTCTGCCCTAGCTAAAACCAGGACACCCTGAGCAGCCATCACCACGCTGCTCCTCTCTAACATCCCATCACACCCACAGCTCCCAAATCTGGGTGACAGCCTCTAATTTCCCACAGTCCCAGATTAGATTGCAGGGTAAAAGCAGCATCAAAGGCCACAGTAACTGCAGCAAACAGGCAGCACGAGGTGATTATTTCTGGCAGCAGGTGATGATTATTTTCCACAGCACAAGGGAAGGCACTGGTGCATTCCAGACCTGGCAGGCATCCTCAGGTGGGATGCTCTGACCTGCCCCAGCAGCATCCCGCCAGCTCTCTGCAATATGGAGCCCACACACACAAACACAAATATTTAGCTAAACAGTGGCTGTTTTCCAAGCCTGGTCCTTCCCCTCCAGCCGGAGCCTGGGATGCCACGGCCGCGCTTTGGGGAGCGGCAGAGCCCGCGGTCCCAGCGCCAGCACCAAGAACACAAACAAAGCAAAAGGTTGTTCTGCTTCTCAGCCTCCCAGCCCACACGGAGCCAAGGCACGATTGCATTCACGCCACAGAACCGAGCAGAAAGCTGTAATAAACCACGCGCAGCATGTCCCTCAGCACGGGGCGCAGAGCTGGGGAAAGCAGCTCGACAAAGCCGAGCGCTTTTCTCTGGGGCTTGGAACCATGCACAAGGCTGGATGATGAAATTTCTATCTGCTTTCTTCTCCCCGCTCCCTCCCCTTTCGGGATAATTAGATTTGTGTCTGGGCAGTTATGGAGTATGATGGGTTTTAGTGCGGGCTGGCATTAGAAAGCTATAAATAGAGGAGGACACCAAGTGAATTTGTAAGGGATCTGCACAAACAGGGCCTGGATGCTGCGCTTGCCTCTCCCTCAGCGCAGAGAACATCAGTGCTGGGCGACTTTTATTTTATGTCTCACATATTTACGCAGCCTGAGGACAAAAGCAGGAGAATCATGGACTCCTTACAATTTCCTGCTGTATACCACTATAATGTATAGGACCCACATAAAGATGGATAATTGAGTTATGACTTCACTCTTGGCCCTGCTGAATGGGCAATATCAGACTACAGATGCAATGAAAATCCTGAGACAGATACAAAGTCAGAGACAATTATTTCTAACTCCAACAGAACTGTGCTTCAGCCACAAGCGCACACGCCAAATGCCAGAATAAGCCCTAAACTTGCAGATGGTGCTGTATGAAATGGCTTTAAACTCAGCTTTCCTTGGTCTCTTCTCCCAAAAAACCCATTCAGCTCAAGAGAAAAGGCATTGCCAGAGCCAGTCAGGAGGGATGCCGCAGCGAACGCGATGCAGGAGCCAGCTGGTGGTTCCAAGTCCTCCTCCGAGAAAGCAAGCTGCTTGCAAACAGATTTGCAAGTAGTGAGGGAGTGAAAGAAAAAAAATGTATGTATCTGTTAAGTTAGTCATTCAGGAGACATTTAAAACAGCCAAAGTACAAATCTCTCTAGTCTGCAACACGGCACAAAAATCTGCTAGTATTTCACCTGGGGCTGGATGCAGCAGAACCACCAGGACCACGGTGTCCAAGCTCATCAGCTCAGGGATCCTCAGCTCCATCATGGGGCTCAGCTACCAAACCATCACTCCTGGGATCAGTTGTGCACCCCCATCGCCTCTGCCTCAGGTAAACCCGCTCCAGCCCATCTCAGTGAACGTCCTCAGATCTACAGCAGCAAAGTCCTTGTTCAACCTCGAGAAGCCTGGAGCAAACCCATCGCAGCAGATGCCATCGAGCCCCGGCTGGATCGCCCGTCCCAAGGATGGGAGTTTATGAGGCTGCGGCCCGCAGCAGAGTTATTGCGCTGTGTTAAATTTATTGGTGCTATCTCACCTCATTAAATGCTTAAATAGACCTGACAAGACAGAAAAATGGGACTTAAAAGAAAAACCGAAGAGGAAGCTGGTGTTTGCACGCTTTGGGTCACCTCTAACACAACAGCACTTGAGGAAAGGACAAGGCAGAGCAGAGAGCCAGGGGATGTCTTACAGCACAGCTGGCTGGTGCTTCCCCAAAAGCCCTGGCGGAAAAGGTTTCTGCATCACTCTTCAAAGCCTCACCTGCCAGAGAAGCCGTGTCGTTCTGGCCAGGCAGAGCAGAAGGTCAGGACAAGGAAGGAGAGAACAGAGGAAGAGGCAGGATCCACACCGACCACATTATTAAAATCGGCTTAGCATGAGCTTTAGCACGAGCGGAGCTTTTGCTCCCCACATAGCTGCCAGCAACAGCTCCCAGCTGGACCAAGTGGCTGCTCCAGATCTTCAGGGAAGATTATTGAAATCTTCCATTTGTTCTGTGCTCTTCACCTCCACCGCAATTACCCGTCTGCTCCACAGCAGAGCCGCTGCTTCTCTCTGCCCACCCCGGGATGCGGATGCTCAGGGCACCCCGCAGCAGCACATCCAAGGCTCCGCTTTCCCACTCCAAACCCACCTCATACCACACTTAATTTTGATTTAGTGGGACAGCTACAGCATAATGGCTGCGGGAGACCATTATCCTGTGACAATGTTCTGTTCCACTGTTATTGCTTCATAATTAAGTACCAATTGACTATTAATTGCGGGAGATATTTATTACAGGAGAGAATCAGTTACCAAGTAGTTAAGGTCAATAAGGGGTTTTGCTCATGGGTTGGTATTTACAGATGCTCTACACACGGTGTTCAGAGGAACATCTTCCTCTGCATGTTCACAGAGGTGACAGCGTCTCACCACTGTGGTCATGGCTGGGTTCATGTATGGATGCTCCTGCTTCCAGAACAGACAGGGAAAGGGTCTGGGCGTTGACTGGGAATTATTTCAGCACTTGAGAGTGATTATAGCTATGGAGGGAATGATGTCCACCAACAGAAATGATGAACCTCTGCACTCCAGGGCTGGGATCTGATCCAAAACACCGAGTCAGGGCAGGAACAGGCTCCTGGGGCAGATGGCAAAGGGCTCTGGGCATTCCCAACCCCGCATCACAGAGCGGGACGGGCAGATGGAGTGCCTTGCCCTCAGCACAGGCAGGCTGCGGCCGGAGGGAGCGATGAACTCGAGAGTTGTATATCCCCAGACGGTGCTCAGCCCGCTGGAGTCTCTTAAGGAAAAGATGTGCCTGAAATCTTGGGAGTGGGTTGTCACAGAAGTATTTTTATTTGCCTTTGGAGAGCCATCGCTCACTCGTGCAGCTCTCTGCAGTACCCTTCCCCGTTCCGGCAGAGACACGCGCGCGGAAAACACCCGCTTCCCTTCAGCAAGACACCTCCAATGAGCACAGACGTCCCTGTCACGGACCAAACATCTCCCAATTTAAGCAGCAAGCCATGCAAATTCCAGCTGATTGAAAGGAGGTCACATTCTGCACTCTTTAGGTTGCTCTCCACCAAGAAACTGTACTTTAAAGTGACTCCAGGCTCATGCATCTTGGACCTGAAAGGAGCTTCAGTACAGAACAAGCTGCTTTTCCCACAGAAGAGCTCAACTCTTACAATGACGGGGAGATTATCTGAAGAGACCTTCGCTCTCATTTAACAAATTAAATGAACTAGATTTTCAGGAGTTCAGCATCTGAAGTACTACGCTGTTTTTGAAAAACCTGGCTGTAAATGTCATCACGCTGAGCCCTTTAGAAAAATCTGACTGCAGTAATGGCTGGGAACTTTTGAATCCCAAATCCGGCACGCTGGTGAAGTGCTGACCCTCATCGATCCCATTGAGGAGCAGACACCCATCTTTGGATGTGAAATTTACTCTCCATTTCTATTTAAAGTGAAAGCATTGTGAAAGGAGGAGAATAACCTGGGCTGAGAAAGGGCTGAGCCTCCCTTTTCCCTTCATGTCTGATCCCACAGTACTGAGCAAACTGCCCCTGACCAGCTCCCACACCCACCTTTTCCTTCTCAGAGCATCCATGGGCAGTGCTCATCTTTTCCAGGACAGCCCCAGGGCGGTGATCCCAGGCTGTGATACATCATTTCTTAACACCATCATGGTCCCTGCGTCAATTCAGCACAAGGAAACAAGAGATGCCCTTTCCCTTAGTGATGCCAAGCACTCTCCGGTCCCCAAGAATGGGCTGAAGAATCCTCACACAGACTTTTTTCCCCCTCCCCTTTCCCAAGAAAGGTGGAGATAAGTCTACAGGGGAAGTAAGACACCTTGATGGAGCTGGTCTCTGGCTATGCCATACCCCAGGAGTCCTGTCTGCTCAGCCAACTGACACGAACAAGCCATTAGGGCCATCAGAGCCGCGGAGGAGAGAGCCGGAGCCTCGCTGCATCGCACACAAAACACGGATCGTACGGCCGAATGCCACACCAGCTCAGTCCACGTTCAGGAACTGGGGCTGCAGGCAGTGGAGAGGCCAGAAGAAGAACAAACCAACACAAACCCATCAAAAACCACAGGGTAAAGGCAGAAGAAACCGAGATTTCAGCTCCAATTTGTAACCTTGCGTCGAGTTTTGCATCTGCCGCAAAGGTTGGAAGGACTTGTTGGGTTGATGGTTGGACTTTATGACCTC
This sequence comes from Antrostomus carolinensis, assembly GCF_000700745.2. Classification (NCBI taxonomy): domain Eukaryota; kingdom Metazoa; phylum Chordata; class Aves; order Caprimulgiformes; family Caprimulgidae; genus Antrostomus; species Antrostomus carolinensis. Next base: position 25,024 of record NW_010293441.1, read on the forward strand.
GGAGGCTGTTTCCAACCTTAATGATTCTGTGACTTTTGGGCAGGGACAAACTTCTGAGTGCAGACACAGGATGTGCAGCAGGTCTCGCTTGCGCTGTGTCCTTCCTCCCTGCCCATGGGCTGGGGAGATCTCTGAGGGCTGAAGGCTCCACGTCATGAGCATGGGATAAAGCAGAAGGCAGCAGCCACCCCTACACCCTCCCCTCCACACCAAGCAGCGTTTCCTCCCTTGTTTCGCCACAGCTACTGAACTTCCCCTTCCAGCAACCCAAGTCTCAGATGACTTCTGCTGCCTGGAGTCGTCTATTATTATCTCTGTATTCTGTAAACATCTCACATGCCTTTAGCCCAGACCCAAGGTCAGCATTGCTCCTGCTGTGACAGCTCGACACACGCCCTCAGCACGGGGCAGAGGGAGCTGCAAGTCTCCCAGGCCAGCATTCCCCACAAACCACCCTTCACCAGGGCACAGCATCACACCAAAATCACACCCGAGCGTGCCAACCGTCCTTTAAAATGGTGAATTCAATATGCAGACAGCAGAGCCTTTAAAAAGTGCCCTAAAAAGCAGCTGCATGCTGCAGGAAAAAGGGGAGTTTCACTTATCGAACAATAATAGTAAGATATTATCAATGTAGGGCTCTGATTGTGCCATATAAAAAATAAAATACACACTGGTTAATCAAAGAACTACAGACACTTTTAAGTAATCCCAACCCTGGCTTTGCATAACTCCATATACTGCCAGCAGCACTCCTGTCGACCACAAGAGACCATCACATACATCAAAAATTCTCCTTCAAATTTATTTTCTGTAAAGATTGGTCTTTTGAACTGCAGCCGTGGAAGCTTAAGGGTACAAAAATCTGCCTTTTTTTGTCTCTCCCTCTCACGGAGGATGCTGATCTGTGGGGAAAGTGCTGCCACAAGCCTCTGCGCCTTGTCAAGATACCCGTCCTTTTCATGGATCACTTCTCTCATCAGCCACTTGATTAAGACATTAAAAGGAAGAAGGTGAAGGAAGGTTGTACGGGAGGGAAGAGGCAGCATGAGGCTTCCTCCTCCTTGAAGGCTGTAACAGCTGCCTGCTTGCCTTCCAGGAGCCTGGCTTATCTGGGAGGCAAGTAGTGCTCCTGCCCGGATGGTCCCCAAAAACTGGCCCAGGGTAAAGAGCTGTGTGATGGTCCAGCTGGAGAGAGCAACCCAGGGATGCTCTGGGACAGATCCCAGCTCTGGGATGCTGGTATCTTGGGGAATCTCCCAGCCCTGAACATGGCTGTGGTTCCTGGAGGAAACAGCACAGCAACAGAATTAACAGCCAGGAAAACAAAGTGGTTCTGGTGCATTAGAATGTGAAAAGGGGGTTTATGGCTTTATTGCCTAAAAATGTCAAAAATAGTTCCAGCCTTAAGGCAAGAACGTGGCTGGCTGGAAGCCCAGGGCTTGGAGGGCTCCGCGCTCAGATGTGGGAACTCTCTGGGAGATGAAAGTAGGACATCACTGCCTCGACTTCCCTGCAACTCCTCTTTACACGCGCTGCTCTTTACATTGTCAAAGAACTTCATAAAAGTTAAATTAAACACTTACACTTCCCCTGCGAGGCATCAAAGCAATCCACCCGGTACACGTGGGGAAAGCAGAGGCAGAGCCAGAACTCAGAGGCGCGCTCAGGAACGTGCCCCAACACATGCCCAGTGTAAACATGGGGAACAGCAGAGGCTTTAATGGGCTGCACAGAGCCTCAAGCACACTAAATACCTGCGCAGTCCCAGGCTGCGTCACCAAAGGCACTCTAAAAATAATACGTTTCAACTTCTTTGTGCAGAACATGTTTAGTCTGGACAAAGAGATGAAGGGATTTTCTTTTACGCTACCTGGGAGGTAAAGGCAAGATTGTAGGAACACCTCCCAGCACCACCAAGAGAAACAAGCCGGCTGGGAAAGCAGGAGCAGGTTTATCTGGTGGAAATCCTTTCTGCAAAGCCAACGGCCCTTGCCAAACCAGGGTCAAGGTGCAGGAGTCAAGCACCCCAAGCAAACAACCCCATCCCAGCCGCGAGCCAGAGCAGGGGAGATAAAACCTGCAACGCTCTCTGTCCTCCAGCTCCCCCTGATTAACAAGTGGGTTGGGTTGATTAAAACCTCAGATCAAATTCCCAGTAGCCCATCCAGACTCCCCAGCTTAAGAAGTGCATTAAGAAGGGGGAAAAAAAAAAGCTCACCCCGCCAAACATATTTACCGCCTTTAATAATTCATCGTTGCATCCGCCGCCCAGACCGAGCGCGGTCCCTGGGAAAGCAACAGCCTTTCCGACTGCGTGGGTTCGCCTAATGTCTTCATAAAAGGTTCTCAACCAGCCCTCCTCTCCTCTCCGCATCGACTGCGCCAAAGGAAAACTAATAGCTCCAGCTGGCACTCGTTGAAAAGTCACTTAATATTTCACTGTGCAGGGAGCTTTGTTTAATGGGACACGTTGTTTTTCCCTAAGCAGTTGGAAAACCCCTTGACATCATATTAATAATGTCAAGTTTTATTGGTGCTCTGATTTGAAATGATATTAAACTTTTCAGACTGTCTCGACTGAAGTAGGAAGCTTCAGTTAAGATGCGGACAGTTGGATAACTGGAAAAATAATAGGTCTTGTCAGCCTTTTCTTCCAGACTGCAGGGGAATGATGTAAAAATCAAGGAATGGAGCATTTATCCTCTACGCCAGCTAGACAGGAGATGCGCTGGGTGAATGCGAACGCCGGCGCGGCAGATGCCAAACCTCTGGCCACGGTAACACAAGGCACTTGTGTGGTGGCTGCAGTGCAAAGCGTCGCTGCCTGGCCAAGAACACACCTTTGGGCTCCAGCTCTACAGCTGACACCAAATAAGCCGAGGAGTCAGCGATGGGCAGAGGCAGCATGACAAGCCTGGCAGAGCTGCAACCCTCTGAGCATTTCCCAAAGGATGTCCTGGATTGTCCTTTCATCCGCCTTGTACGCACCCAACTCACCTCATTCCCTAAAGCAGAGTTCTGCTGAACTGTCTCCTCTGCTAAGCAGCCACACGTGGAAAAAAAATAAGTCAGCTAAATGCTGATAAACCAGAAACTCGCGTATTATTTTCATAGACACGTTTCCAGCTTGCCCGCTGTCAAACGACTCTTCATTACCAGTTTATTCTGGACCACTGGCTTAAAGAAATCCAGTTCTGACAACCAAATGCTGCTCAATGCACCTGAAGGAGGGTATTTTAAATTGCACCTTTTGCTTTGCATGACGTGAAGTGGCGATATTGTAACTGGGTTTATCTGGAGGTCGGAGCAGCCCCTCCCCAGGTCCAGTCTCCAGCCTCAGGAGCTGATGGAATTTACTTTGCTCCATTAAGAGGGTGCAGGACTCGCTGTGGCTGCTGCATGTCAAGCAGCAAAGCAGCACAGCCGCTCCAAGCAGAGGCTGCCTGGGCACCCAGGAAGCTCATCCAGGGTATAAATTGTCCTTAGACCATAGAGGCCAGTGTGCTCTTCCAAACCTTCAAATGCTTCCCTGAGGCTGGGGTTACATTTCAAACCAATTCCCCTACAAAGACCAAGAGGAGACATCACAATGTCCTAGAGGAAGGGTCCCTTTGACCAAGTGCTTATTTCTCATCTGATTTTTCTAAGCCTTATGGCCATAATATTGCTATTACCAAGACTTTATCAATGCAGGGATTCTGCTGTCCACCACCCCACCTCAGTGCTCCCTTCTTCTGAAGCTCCATGGATATAAATCCACCAATGCACCTGCTGCCTGTCCCCAGCAACCCCAACATCCCAACCTTCCCACAGGCTCCAGTCAGACAGTGGTGCTGTCCTTGCCATCCCACACACTGGAGCCTCTGCTCCCACGATGACATTCACCTGGACACCTCTCTGCCTGCACCTCCTGCCCTGAAAATGCCACCCTGCTTTTTGGTCATTTCCAACTGCTGTGCTGTGAATCTCATTTCAGCCAGAGTTTTCCACTTTCACAGGTGGACAGACCTATTCTCACCACCAGAACAGCCAAGGAGGAAACTGTGGAGCTCTGTTCGGGTAACTCACAGGACAGGCTGAGCTCCCTCATGTAGATTCTGGCCTTTACTCTGTGACAGATTTTTATCAATTAGCAGTTAACAGGATAATGGCCAGCTCTTAAAAAAACCCCTCTTTCCAATGCTGTCCATTTAAAAACCCTGAGCAGTTTGCTCGATGTGCTGAAACCACTGCCTTTCCCACTGCCATGTCATCACTGCTCCCCTGCATCCCTCCTCTCTGCTGCCTGCCACCCTCTTCTTGGTCACCATCACCATGGAGGGGCTGCACAAACCCACACAGACTCCCTGCAAATACTCATGGGGTGTAAAAGTGAATTGGGTACAAGAGCCAACAGTAAAAGAGCCTGGGGGGGACCATGATCCCATGATGTGTGGGTCTAAACACACCAGGTAGCCCTGAAATGCAACAGCAGAGGACAAGACCAGGAGGTATTAAACATTTTCTGAAGCTCTGTGAAGGAGGGAGGTAAACGATTGCTCCCGGGGAGATCCAGGACTGATAAGACCAGCAGCAAGGCAAGGTCCTGGATTACCTATGGCATGCCATATATCATGCATCATCCTGTTAATTGGAATGCACCGCAGACCGCAGCGTCTCCAGGTTTATATATAGGCACCGACGCTATTGTTAGCAAATTTCTCCAGCCTGGCTCGCCAGTGGGCTGTGCTGCTCCAGAAAATTAAACAAACTCACACACAGCCCGAGAGTTATAAATAAGCAACACGCCCACTCAAGAGGTTGATCCTGCTCCTCTTTTAGGCAACAGGCATACAGAACTCCAGCTCTTCGACAGAAGGATTAGGCAGAGACATCTCTTCGCTCTCCACGGGTGCAGGGGCTCAAACAGGGAGTGAGCTGCATCCTCACACATCCCTCAACTCTCCAGCTGCGGCCAACCGCAGTATTAATTGCTTATCTGATGCTGTCAGCAGATGAGCTTAACCTCAGCCTGATCCCAGCCCCAAAGCCCACACCAAATCCAGCCCCAGCTACTCCTGGGGTGACAAAGTATGCAGAGCCACTGGCAGGACCATATAAAAACCCTACAGACCCTATAGCTGAAAGGCATCTTCTCATCTCTGGTCAGACACTGGAACAGGTTGCCCAAGGAAGTTGTAGATGCCCCCTCCATGGAAGTGTTCAAGGCCAGGCTGGATGAAGCTTTGAGCAACCTGATCTAGTGGAAGGTGTCCCTGCTGATGGAAGGGGGATTGGAACTGGATGATCTTTAAGGTCCCTTCCAATCCAAACCATTCTATGTTTCTATGATCCTGCGCAGACAACGACGGCATCAAACCCAAACCCATTACCAGTGAAGTTCAGTATATCAGAGCGACGCAAGAGAGAAGTGTCATTAAGAGTCTGAGGTTAAGAGAAATTACTGTTATTTGGTTTATTTAATGCCGATTACATCTTGTTTATCAGGGTAAAAGTTACAAGTTCATATCAGGTTGGAGAGCCAGTGCCGGAGGGATTTTCATAAGTGCCTCATGAGGTTCAACGCCCAAACGAAACCTCTTCCGACACCATTTTCAGAAAGCAGCAGTGTGCAGCCTCCCAAGGTCAGGCTTGGCTCAGATAGCTCACTTTTGGACATTAAAACTGCTGGTCTGTTTAGAAAAATCTTGACCTGTGGTTTCAAACGACTCACTCAACCCAACCTCCACATCTGCAGTCACCGACACATTCAACCTCACCCATTCCTTCCACTAAACCTGGCAAAAAAGCTTTTTGAGTTACATACACGAGGCTTTACTCTTGTGAATAAGCACAGGTATGAAGCCATGCATGCAAAATGGAGAAGCTGATTTCTGAAAGCATCATCTGAAATTAAACTAAGTGCAAATGAAAAGAATTTTGCCAGTGCTCTTCTAAGTGCATGAAAATGTAATAGGGCCGAGGGCTGTTTGGCTTGAGAACTTAATAAAACTGCTTGACTTGCTGAATTCCCTTCTACATGTGCAAGGGGGATAAAAACACATCTCTGGGAAGTTCTTATGGGCCTGGGGTTTTTTCTTCCCCCCACAGCAATATTAGAAAGCATTCCTAATTACCATTACCCAGAACACCAGCATGATTTTTGGGGGACTGTGTGCTACATGCAAGGGGTTTGAGAGACAAAACAGACCTTGGGCGTATTCTTCTCAGAGTAATTCAGGTTAACCAGGCAGGATGCTTGGTCTTCCAGCAAAGACACCAAGGTCCAGCTCCTCTCCAAGCACCAACACCATGGACATCCTTTTATCCCTCCCCAGGCAAATTGGGTGGCCCAAAGCTCCACCAGCTCTCAGTATCTCCTTTCACCACCCCATATACAAGATATTCCCTCCGGGATGCCCAGAGATGTCCCTTTCCATCACCCTCACACCCCCGGATGCTCCCACACAGCCCCTGGGATGCTCCCGCACAGCCCTTGTGCTGACCGAGCAGCAGCGTTGGTTTCAAGAGCCCCCGACCTTTAATAATCATTTCTGCCGTTATCTGAACACTTTCTAATTCATCCCCTTCTGTCCCTGAAAATCTAAATCCTATTTAAGTTAATGCCCTTCATTTTCATTTATAAAGACAGATACAAAATAATTATTTCCTATCTCTGCTGTTTCCTTATCTTCTGTCCTAATAATTCCTCGCTGTCTCTCTTTCATCATCTGTCTGCCATACAAGAAACTTTTCTGTTAGTTAAAATATTCTGTGTGTTCATTTTCCTCCTCTTTCATATCTCGCCGCTCCTCTCCCCCACCTGCCCTCGCCCCCCTTCCCCAGGCCTGCCGCTGCTTTTCACGCTCACCCTTCACACTGATCTTCACATCTCTCTGCTGTTTGGATTTCAGCTTGCAATTTTATATGCAAATTCCAGCAGGCCACCTCTTCACTCCCTGCCTTTGATATCCGAGGAGCCCTGCCTGGCTGAAGTGCTTTGCATAAGCATCGGCTGCTCCAAAGGACGGCTCCATCATGCCCCTGATGAAAGCGAGAGGCGAGCGGGAACAGATGTGTCTCCTGGTGACAGTCTGATTAAAAGAAAACAAAGGTGTTTTGTGCAGGAGAGCAGCCCCACCGGTACCAGAAGAAAGAGACCCCGTCCTCTGGCAGGCAAGGGCACCGGTGTTTTACTGAGCATCCTCTTCCTGATTTCCTCCACACAACCCGGGTGAGACCAGGGCACACACGAGCCCTTTCCCCACCACAGCCCATAAACGAAGCCTGTTTGGGGTTTGTGGTGAATAACCTCCCAAATTCACTGCAATTCCAAATATTGGCCTTGGTGAGGTCCAACCACAAAGACCAACAGCTCCAGTTGACCATCAACACCACCCTACTCGCCAGTTTGCTTTCACGAGGTGAATCACCAGCTGCCTTCCAAGGTGTTTATGCTCCTCACAGCCCATCCTGCCTCCACACAGGTGAAGCCTCACCGGGTGCATGCCCGTCTCCACACAGTTACTCAGTCCCTTCTCTCACCCTGTACCTCATCCGCCCCTGGCACACCCTGTCTGCCCTTCCCTCTGCACATCAGTCTCTCTGACATTACCCAAAGAGTGTTTATGTGTTTGCAACCAAAAGAGACAGGATCCTGTGTTCAAACCCTGACAGCGCAGCTCTGAGCATCTGAGATTCCCAAAGCACATTCCCCGGGAACAGCCCCAGCTTTCCCTATTCCTCCAGACTCCAGCAAAGGCCACATCCCCAGCAGCCCATACACCCCTCTCTAGAACTCCTCCAGCTTCCCAACAATGTTAAAATTGACTCAAAATCATTTAATCACAGGCAGAACTTTAGAGCCCTGGTAACTGTTCACAGTAAGAGTGTAGCTCCAGCAAGAAAAGAAAGGGCTCAGACTTACACTGTCTGGCACGGAGCGATCGCTTCTGATAAATAATTTTGACTAGTGACTCACCAGCAGCCTATGCAGGAAGTATATATTTAAACCTGTGCAGCTTAAACAATTGTTAAAGATGTCAGTTTATCATGCAGACAGTTTTTATTGAAAGAAGAAGGGAAAATATCATTTTTTAAATTAATGAGAGCAGACCTTATCTCAGCTGCTTTTACTACACTGTATTTTGGAAAAAAAAAAATATTCTTTTATTGTTCACAATTGCTTCTCTTTGTTGGACCTGCAAGCCAACAGCCACATTTCAAAAGACTTTATAAACACCAACCAACAAAACCTGGGTGCTGAGAGCTGCAGAAGCAACAAATGCAGAAAGATTCACTCACTTGCACAAAGTTATATTAAACCAAGCCAAAGTCATGAGCAGAAGCTGGGTCTCGGCTCCCACCCCAGCCTTGCCAGCCCCCCATGATCCAGCATCCATCACTGTCTGTGAACACCAGTCACACCAGCACTGCTCTTTGGACCACAGCTGCCTCCCTGCTAAGAACAGAGCATTTCCCTGCACATTTTACCCAGCAACTGGAATATTTATTATTTTTTATCTGCTGTTGTCAGATCTAGGGTCAAAGATGGAATCTTCCCCCTGCACCAGCCTCCCTAAATCACTCAGACCAAGCCCATATGGGCTCAGTGTCCGATTACAGCCTTTGATGTGTTTTATTACCCCAGAAAGCAGTGAGAATGGCAACAGCACATGGGTAGGACATCTGCTGTGGGGTGCTGGGTCCAGGGGAGCCCACGGAGCCTGAGACCCACAGAAACTCGGGTGAGGTGACAACGAGACACCAAACACAGCTCGCTATCCACACAGGGAGCAATCTGGGAGGGAAGAGGCAACTCTTCCACCATATGGGATTTTAAATTAATCCTGTCAGCTCAGCTAAAGGGGCTGCCAACTTTACAGACAGCTCGTTGAAAGCTCTTGCTCAGCGGTGAAGGGTGGGAAGACTCTTCCGGTGGAGACAGCACCGCTGCAGGGAAGGCTGCTGCATCCTGCACCCCATCTGCTCTCCTCAACCCAAAATGGAGACTAAAGAGATAGAGGCCAACAGAGAAAGTGTGAAGCTCCTGGACAACCCTGAAGTAAAGAGATTTAAAAAAAAAAACCACCAAAACTTTGGCTTTGGGATAGTAACTGGTAAGAGGAGGCAATAAAAAGACAATAAATGATCCATAAGAGGTAGACTGGGACTCTTCCACCATCCCAAGAGAGAACCATGGCTTTCAATAAGATCAGACAGTAGAAAAGCCCAAGCTGATGCACAGAACTACTTTTCCAGCACAGTAATTAAGCTGTTGAAGTTATTGCCACAGGAGATAAGGACAAAAGCTTAGCAGGACCCCAGACGGGACTGTGCACTCACACAGCTACCGGGAGCATCCAAGCTCATGGTGAAACATCTGAGAAGCCTGTTAAACCTCATCTGTCACGCTGAAGAGCACCTTGAAGCCTCATGCACAGGGCAGATCATTCTACATTTGTTAGCTTGGCCTCAAGTTTTATGACAGAGCTGCAAGATCTAGTAGAATGCAGCACCAAACCCCTGGAAGCTGCTCAGGCTGTTCTCCTGCACGACAACACGGATGAGAAGGGATAAGGAGAAGGGACCCAGCAGATCCATGCCCTGGGTCACCATGGAAGGGGGAGATGCCAGTTCTTCCCACCCTGAAAGCAGTGAAATCAAGCTCTAATGGACTGGCAGGAGTTGGCTGCTGATGAAAATCCGTGCCGCCGCGTAGGCTTGAAGGGCTGAGAGAACTCTTCAGCCAGGTCCCCGCTGTGCTCTTTTCAGGAGAGGCCCTTTTAACTCGATGCTATTCCCAGGCCACTGCACAGATTTAAACATTAACCCGTTCTCCGGGGTCCAGCACCTCCTGCACATCAGAGGAAGCACAAAACGATGCGGCTGCAGCCTCAGTGCGCGGGGAAGGGGCTGGATGGGGACCCCAGGGCCAAGGGGAAGGCACAGCACCCCAGAGGAAGCGTCCACTTTGGGAAAGAAACACAGTTGCCAAATTGCAATAAATCCTGACGATATTGACTAAATACTGGCAATATTTACTAACCACAAATTACAAAGTGCAACAGCGATGGAAAACACAAAAGCAACTGGGAGAAAAAAGCCTCTCTGGAAACACAGCCAGGAAAAAACGTTTGGGGAATAGACTTGGAGATTTGAGAAAGCTTAAGCCTGGGACTCAAATCCCTGGTCTTTGTCCTTAACAACAGAGGATCAAGCCTGATGTAGTTTGCCCAGTTGCAACGGAGGGATCTCATTTCTTACATCCTGATGTGAAGATACGATCTCGCTGCTGCTCACCTGGGGTCCACATCCCTGACGGCAATTCACAGCGGGATCAGCTTCCCTCCTGTCTTCCACAGCAGCAAAGTCCCAGGACAACATAAGACATTGCCCACGTGTGAGGCCATAAACCCTGCTTTCCCTATGGGAATAGGGTCTGAACTGGGATACAAGGGGGCAAATCCCAAATGCAGACACAGGCAGGGGAGGTGAGAGGCTGCGCTTTCTCCAGGGAGCCAGGAAGAAGCTCCTCACACTGATGAGCTGTTGGGAGAGGAACATGGGGAGGCACAGGGACCAGGGCTCTGAGGGACAGGAGGGAATTCATCTCCCTGCAGAGACTCTGCCATGGGAAGAGCTTCCCACCATGAGCTTGTAGGTACAGAAAAGGCCTTTTATTCCCCTGGCCGTGCTTCCACCTGGGGATTCACAAGGGGAAACAACAAGGAGTGTCCCTACCTGGAGCTCTGCAGCCTCCTCAATGCACTATTTCCCCATCTGCAGCAGCATGGCAAGGCTCCAAACAAGGCTCCCTGTGATCCCTCAGAGGTGCTACAGCCCATACACGCTCTGTGGGAGCTCTGCCTCTCCACTACCTCCCTCAAGTCATCTCCACATCACCTAATCTCCATCTCCCCCACCTCTCTCTTCTCAGCGACCTTCCTCCTCATGTACAGCATCCATAGGCTTCCAGATAACTCCCTCACATCCTTATCTGCAAGAGCCTTTTAGCTCCTGTCCTGACACTGGGCTCAAGCAGCAGTAACGACACACGAGGAAAGCACCAGGAGGGGATGGAGAAGACAGCAGCTTTCCAGCTGCTCACGTGAAACCCCACCAGCACCTTCGATTTCACATGAAGAACAACGTGCACCACATCAAAAGCCCATCTGCCAAACCCTCACAGCAGATCCAGCTGCACTAACCAGTCCAACCAGTCACAGAGAACAGAGGTGTTTGAAATGGGTCGTCCTGGAGCCTGACCCTCCGTGCTGCAGGCGCTCCTCATCCAGCTCGGCTCTCGGATCTCGTTTGTCACGGCCCCACGCCATCAGCCCTCCTGCGGCAGATATAACACTCTGATCCCTCAGCTCTGACCTCCTCCGTGGCCCCTCGCATTGAAGTGCCCTTTCTTCTGCCAGGCAGGGAAGAGCAGGAGGAGAAGAGAGGCAGGAGTGGGGCTGCGAGCTCGGCAGTGAAGTGAGCATGAAAGGTCTAGCGAGGAACAGTTCCTTCGCTTAGAGCTGGAGGGGTTTCACAGGCTTCACAGCTTTCTCAAAAGCGACTTGGAGAGTGACAGTCTAACCCAGGAACACATCTGAGCTGCAAGACCCTCCCGCATCTGTACTGCGGGCAGCAGCTGCCCCAAAACATCCCCAAATGCTCTGCACCCAAGGGGTCCCCAGGTAAGGCAGCCACTTATGGTAGCGACCATTCAGGTGTCCATCACACCATGGAGGCTGCGATCAGCTCATCTATTAAAGCTGAAAGATGTGCAGTCTCTAAATAACAGGGCACTCCCAGGTCTCTCATAACCCTGCTTTTATTTTTAACTACACCCAGCTTCCCCAAGAAGTTTCCCAGTGTAAACAGACACCATAAAGGAGACAGATGTTGATTGTGCCAGGCTAACGAGGAACACCGGTATTCCACAGAGCTGCTGGGGCACAGAGGTGAGGGCTTATTACTCCTTGGAGAGGGAGCAAAGGCACAGGATCCAGCAGCCAGGTTACTCAGAGGTTACACAGCCTCTGCGCAATGCTTCAGCCTTGCCTCTCTCTGCAGCTAATGAATGTTACAGGAGGAGAGGGAGGAGGCAGAGGCTGGAGGGAAATGGAGCAGAAATGCAAGGCTGCCATCTCAGATATCATCTGCCTCTCTCCAGCAGAATCAAAGGCGCAGCAGCATCCACAGCTCAGCTGGAGCAGAGGGTGAAGAACCGGCCAGAGTGGACATCAGGCAGGGACACATCCCAGACTCAAAGCTGGACACGCATATGCTGCCATGAGCAGGGGAATCTGGAAAAGAGTCACACTTGGAACGGGAAAACAGAGGATGATTCGGGCTCTGCTGAGCTCTAGAGCTCTCCCACAAGCTCACCCTCCTGCTCTCCCCGTGGTGATGCCTCCCAGCAGCACCCGCCGCGGTTCTGCACCCTGGGCACGGCTTTCCGACAAGCAATCACATCTTCGAGGCTCTGCCATTTCCTTAGAACACCTCAAATTGCTTTTTTTACACCTCACTGCTCGGTGCCAACCCCAATTCATGTTATTTGTGCATTTGCTTAGAGAACATTATCTGATCAGTCACCCTGTGAGAGGCTGGGGAAGAGGCTTCAGCTCCTCCCTGTCACCAAAGCAGGTCGGGCACCAGGGAATCTGTGCAAATACTCCATACAAACGGCGTCCCTCAAGGCCCTTGCCGAGATCCTGAGCACAGGACAAGGCACAGCAGGTCCAAGAGATAATACCAGGGTGCTGAGTATCTGCCCTCCCTGCAGCTCCCCAGCTAAGCAGGGTCCTCTTAATGGGAGCAAAGAGAGGAGAAAAGAGCACTTGGCACAATTCTGTATATCCCCTCTGCTGGCAGAAGCTGGAAAAGGCAACACCCAAAAGCCTGGGGAAGATGCTGGGACTAGTGAAATACATTTAAAAATACATATATTTCTGTGCAGCATCGCGTGGCAGATCGGTTGCTCAGCAGGAGCAGGAACCACACAGGCAGTCCCAGCAGACAAACAGCCAGGTACCACGTCTCCAAGGATGATGGCAGAGGCTGCACCCCATCCATGGAAAGGGGACAAACCAGGTGGCGTGACTCAGCACCACTGAGTGACCCTCACTGTGCACCCAGACCCCCACCCCTTCATGCTGCCTGCATCAGACACCCATCACAACAGGCACCCTGGTTTGGAAAAAGGTGCAAAAATCACTACAATTAATAATTTTCTATTAGCCCATCCCTCCAAGCTGTTCCTTGCTAACCATCTGCATGTCCTGAAATGGGAGGTTTTAGTCATAAATGCCAGGCCTCCTTTTGGAAATGTAGAAGCTGTTTTGCTTCCATCACCTGAACAGCTTCCAGCTACTACATCCAGGCATTTTAATTCTCTGAACTCCACCACGAAACAGCACGATAAGCTCCGCGATACGCAGCTCCTGTGCCACAGACCCCGAATCCTCCACAGTTCCAGAGAATTTCCTCCTTCCTCTGACAGAAGCCAGGTATCCAGCAACTCAAACGCACGAGTCCATCTGCTGAAGCACACAGGGGCTCAGAGGCTTTAGCAGGAGCAGATCCGGAGCCGTACCCAAGAAAGGCGACATATTTCAACTCCCATATTGCAGCCACAACCCCTGATGCACCATCAATTAAGAGCAGCAATAATTACAAATGGAAAACTGCAGACCTCAGAGCAGATAATGTGTTTCCATTAGATTAAGTAGTCATAGAAATCAAAAATAAAACCTATACTTCGCCTAATTAAGCCCACTCACCATCTGATGAAGATGTGTTGTGATAGCATGGAAAAGCACCAGAGAGCTATTGTAAGTAAACCAACACAACTGGGTATTAATCTCAGATTCCTTGTCAGAGGGGATAATTGATCTGCCTAGAGTCAACCAAGACAATTACTGCAAGTGGACAATGCTGGCGGTGTTAAAACCCTCCTGCTCCACGCGGCAGCATCCAGGGGAGAAGAAGAAACGGAAAAAAAAAGAGGTTTTTTAGCTCTGGACAGTCCTGCACTTCTGCATCATTCCTTGGTGCTGCTGAAACCACCTCCCCACTCATCTCACCTGAAAAAACAAGCACCTGCTGGGTGCTTGTTGCTCTCCTCCCCCATCCCCAGACCTTCGCTTCTCCTCAAAGCTCCCTTCAAGGAAAGCTGATGTGAGGTTCCCTAAAAATAAAAAATAAAACCAGAATTCTTTCGATTTTGGAGGCAGGGGCAGAACAAATCAGGCTTTTTCAGCTGGTGGTGAATCATACCAACAACACCCACCCAGACACTGGGACTAACCCCCTTCACTGTGGAGAGTTAGGGCCCAGATTTTTACAACAGCATCTACCAGCACCTTTAAAACTCAGCTCCAAGCGACCACATCCAGCCGCTGTTCTTCGTCCTGCAGCAGCATCCACTGACCCGTGCGTGGGAAGGTAAATCTGGGCCAGAACACACCATGCAATTTCTTGAGCCTCCTGCTCTGAAGGGCTTGTCATCCTCTTTTCTGTGCAGCAGAGGATCCGGGGGCAGGAATTCCCTTTGGCTTTAACCACTGCAGTTAATTCCTGCAGTGACCATGCTCTGATTTGTTGCACATGACTTCAAGGTACATCCCTGGTGAATCGAGTTCACAGCACAGGAGTAGCCTTAGAAATCCCACCTGGATCAGAGCCCCTCAAATGACCGACAGTCCCACAGAGGCATTTCTCCACAGGAGCCACCCGCAGCCCAGCCAGCTTTCTGTAAGCTCTGGAGCTCCTGGAGAGCAACTTCAGGGGCTGGCCACCACCTGGGAGAACAGAACAGCTTTTGGGAGTAAAGCTCCAGGTCATTCAATCTCCTATCAGAGAGAGTATGTGTGTCACGGGATAAATTACTGCACACAAAGAGCACTCATTAATGCTCTGCTGTCAGACCCCACGGATGTATTTGCCAGGGACACTGCTGGGGTCCAAGGTCTTGCACTACTTGGGCTTTTCATTCATGACCAAAATGATGGAATAGAAAGAATTATGAGATTAGCAGATGACACTGTGTGAGGAGTGTCAGTACATTGGAGAAGTTTAGGATGGATAGCGATCCTGAAACAGTAAATACGATCTAAAAACCCAGGGAAGCTAATCAAACTCTCAGGCATAGATAGAAAAACATGACTGCAGAAGGAGCATGGGGTTCATGTGGGTCACAAATTGAACACAAGTCAGCAGCATCACGACGCTGCACAGGGGCATCGCAGAGGGACGCGTTCACTGGCACACGCTTTAGGACACACCAAGGAGCTGCTCTGCCCTGGAATGACATCAGCAGCAGAGCCAAGGCCACCGAGGGGCTCTGGGCATCTCCCCCAGAAGCTGTCCTCCACTATCCCCTTTAAAGTCCATGTTCCCATGAAATCTGTTTACAGAAGATCCACAGAAAATAAAGATAAAAGGGGCACAACAGCAAACTTAATTACATATGCAAAGATTGGTTTTGGCATTATTTACTCCAAGCTTTGGGTTCCAGGTTTGGTTGTTACTGTGGAAACCAGCTGAACGTGGATGTATAAAAAGAAAGGGCTCATCAATTAAATAATTTACCAACTGAAACGAAACCTGGGGGAATGCAACATGTCAGGTTCTTCTGTATTTAAGCTTCTCGGTTCTGACGCTTTGCTCTGAGAGGTGGGGGATAGCGAGGATGCTCAGCGTGCCTGTCAGCCCATTGCTCGGCTGCTGTGTCCTCCAGGATGGTGCTGAGGAGCAGCAGCTCCCGGTCGCTACTTCCAGGAGCACAACCAGACAGCTCGCTTCCCAAAAACCCAGCACAGGAGGAGCAGGACCTCACTGCCCTGGCACAGTTCAGGGTCCATGGCCTTGGATTCACTTTTGGTTCACATCCATCTGTTAAATGGGAGCGCTAATCCTCACCTGCCACCTTCATTAATGTTTGGAAAGGGTTTGGAAACCTTCCGGGGCAAAGAAGTGTCAGATAGTGAAAAGCATTATCCACCCGCTCGGGAATGGTGAGCTCAACCCCGCTCAGAACAGCGTATGTGAGGAAATGCAGATAAAATTTGAGGTCAGACCAGTATTTCCACCTCATCAGCAACACCAGTTGAAGGGATGAGGGAAAAACCCAGAGCAAGAGTTATCCAAGCTGGGAAAACCTGGCACAGCTCCACACCCCTCCCTGCCCATTGCCCATAGAAGGGAGGGACATCACTGCTGTCCCTGCACCTCTGTCCCTCAGAGCAGCTGAGCCCAGTGGCACTGGCCTTTGTTTTTAGAGACGAGCAGGGAGGGGATGAGGGTCACAGGGTAATGGGACAGCTGGGATAACAACACCCATCCTGCAATGAGAGCACAGGGCCCCAGCAGCTGCCCAGGGTCTTCTGGTCCTGGCCCATTCCCGATTCCCAGCAGGAGTTCTGGAAACCCCATTTGCTTCCTCATCTGCCACCACACTAGGAGAGGGAGGGAGGACACTGGACGTGCAGGAGCCGCAGAGGTTATTTGTCTCACCTCGCAGAGGAGACTAGATCAACGATGTGCTCGGAGGAGCTAAGGGCATGTTTGACAGCACCCATAAGGCTTTCTGTCATGCTGTCCAAAGGATATTTCTTTGCTGCCCAAACACCACCATCATTATTTAACTGGTGCCAGAAGATGGATTTCTGTGTTGTTTCCTCCTCTTGCACTCGCTGTCCACACTCGTCACCCCCTCGCTGTGCCAACTCCTGGAGTGAGTGTTCCCATCCGTCAGCACAGGACCCGGTTCAGATCTATATTCCCCCCCGTGACGGGTGGTTAACCCAGACCCCAAACAGCAGCAGAGGGGACACAGCTGACATGTCAGCATCAGCAGCAGGTGGGTACCCTGTACCCCAGCATGTGCCTACTAGCTCAGCTTGCACTAAAAACCCTCCAAATCCTCCTCATCAGAGGAAGATGAGGTGTGATGGAAGCATCTCTGCACACAGGCATCTTCCCTGGAAATTCACCAGGAGCCCAGTTCTCTGCAGATGCTCCTGGAGCCCAAGCAAAGCCTGACATAGGACAGGACAGCACTGGGGGACAGATGCTGCTGCAGCATCCAGCCCCATCATGGGAAGGGGTACAGCTCCCAAAGCCTGCCCAGGGACACACACCCACACAGACCTCCCCTGCAGCAGGAGCCGGCTGCGTCGGAAAAAGAACTGGCAGCCAGTGCTTTTAATTGAATAATTTAAACATTATTGATTTTTCCTACTAGTTGGCAAGGAGGCCCAAACCCCAGGCAGACCAGAAATGATCCAACAGTAGCTTCTCCTCAGACAGCTAAGATACCATTCTCCTCCAAGGTGGAAGAAGCAGAAACCCAAATGAGCTGCTGGGTCAGCTTTGTTCCCAGCAAGAAGAGCCAAGGGGAGTGCAGGATGAAAACATCCTCACATGCCCGTGCCAGACAGACAGTGACAGGGAGGTGGAGGAGCTTTACAGACAGCTGTGAGGCAGTCACAGCTCTCAATGCAGCGCTGAGAGTGTCCCAGCACCCTGGCACTAAAGCCAGTAATACTCTGAGCATCCCATAACACACCAGTCTCTGTCCAGGCATGGAATACACACTTTGCATTGGAAATTACAGATGGGGAACAGCAGCAAAGCGATGCTAAAGGGATCCACAGGCTGCAGACAGACCTGCCAAGCCAGCTCACTCCCTGCAAGCACGACAGGCGAGGCAGATGCCAAAGAGGAACGTGACAGAGGGCAGCGAAGGGCTTTTCATGCTCCCACGTAGGAGAGTCATGCTTTAAAATATGCTTGCAAATGCCTAAGTCCCCCTGAGCAAAAGTCAGTCACGCATGCCTTGGCACTGCTCATGCCCCGAGCGCAGCTCTGGGTTGACACATGAGCGAGCTGTAGGCTGGCAGCTCCTCCGTGTTGAAAATCTGCAGCCACGTCATTTCTCTGCTCCAAAAAACCTCTCTAACCTCTTTTTTTCCCTGCTAACAGATAAACCATCTTACAGTCAGCCTGCAGGAGAGAGGACAGTGAAGTATTTCCCTCGACTAGAAGAGATGAACTTGTTATAAAACAGTTGCCAACGCAGTGACGAACACAGCAGCATCACGCGCAGAAACCCAAGATGCACTTTAATGGCTTTGCTATTGATCCGAAGGTGGTGATTTTGCCTTTGACATTGGAGTGCACAACAGGAGAGGGAGGAAGGCAGCTCACAGCCTGCTCCCAAAGACAACTTCCATCAGCTACTACTTGTGGGTTCACAGCTGCCACTGCAATCCAATAGACCTGGGCTCTACCATGCCAAGTACCATACAAAATTGAAACAACCCTTTCTCAGAGCACTTCGGGGTCTACACCCCTCAAAATACATCTGCCAGGTGGAAACCCAGAGCTGGGGGACCCAGACTCCTCAGAAAGCACACAAGGACTATCCCAGAAACAACGGTAACTGAGCAGCTCCAAGCACTCAAAGAGCTGAGACCTCCTTCTCCAAGTAGCCAAAGAACAAATAATGAACTTGGAAAGCTGAAACCCAGCTCAATATCAAAATAGTCCCCAAACTCCATGATCCTCCAATTCTGATGGAGAGGATTTAACAATCTCATATCTCCCCCAATAACCTGGAGTTTCAAGGTAATTTTCTCTTTTCAATTTCTCCAGGTTCCCTAAAGAGCACGAGTGTGCCAAATGGACTAGCGTATCAGGAAATCTTGATGCATTTAAATAAGAAAGCAATTAAGCACTTTAATAAGGTGGGGGGTAGGAAAGAAACTATTAAAGTGATTTCAGGATGACCTTAAAGCCTTCTGCTATGGTAGCTGAGAACATCAGCATCTCACAAGCCTGGCTGGCTTGGTCACAGCACCAGCATCCCCTCCCCACCTTGTGCCTCAGGCACCCCAACACAGCCAAGCAGAGCAGAGCAGCCTTGCTGGGGTTTTTGTGACAAAGTTGGACACAAAACCTTCCCCAAGCCGACTAATCCCATCTTTTTTCCTCCTGGCTACTTGTAAGGACTATTTACCCATCTTGGGCAACAAGAAACAACAAGCCAGCATCCAAACAATCCCCTACCTAGGTAGCTGTGGTGAGCTGCAGCATTAAATACAGAAACCTCAGGTGTCCCCAGAGGGTCCCAGCATCCAGCCCATCACAGACACAGCAGACCTCACCAGGAGCCCAGCTGCTGCCTGCCAGCCACCCATCTCCCAGAATGATCCTAATAAACGACTTGCACTTCCACGGTACTTTTAACAAGAGGACTTCAAAGCCCTTGTAGATTCAGAAGGCCCTGTGACACCCTTAACAAGCACATTTTTAGTCTCAGTTTTATGGATGAGGAAATTTGGGCTAGCAAGGTAGAATAATTTGCCCACACGACAGAGGAAAGGAAGAACAGCAAAGGAGAAATCCCAGAGCTGTCTCTCAGCTCCCTGCCAAGACAAGGTTCTGGGGAGCAGCCTCCCTGCCAGGGCTGGGCAGAACACACAGACCCCCAGGTCCCTGGTCATGTCCAAGCCACAGCCAACACCAGGAGCCCTGACTGACCCTCAGCACTCGCCAGCCCTTGTGCATGGAAGGTTTTGAGTTACACGAAGCAGAGGGCACTTTGCAGCGATTACACGGGAAAAAGGCTCTAATGAACATGTATTGTAAATCACAAGGGTGATTTTTTCCTGCCCCAGCACATCAGCCAAACACCGGACCAGGGACCTGGAGCCATCAGCTGCTGCTTGCAATTTAAACAAGGCAGCTTCAAAGGAGCAGGGCAGAGAGAGAAGAGCTGCTCACCCACATTGTCCATGGCTGGTACAGCCGGACCACCAGCACCTCCTGGGTGCAGCACGGGGGGCAGGCGAGGGGAAGGGAGGGCAGAAATGAACATTTTTACAGAAAGGCTGGGGAAGAGGAGGGCAGGACAGTGGTGACCCAGGGCACCTGCGAGCACCTTTGTCTCCTGAACCCGACAAGTCTCACGGCAAGGCCGTGGCAGGGCAGAACGTCCCCCGGCCCCCATTTGAACACTCTCATCGACGAGCCTTGTCATCGTTGAGCCTTGTCATCGTTCCTCAAGACTAATTTTTTTAAATTGCAAAATCTTACAGAGCTATTAACCTCAAAAGAGTTTAACATATGGCAGCTACCCTAATTATAAGGCTTGCAGTAATGGGGCTGTCTTTTAAGTTACAGCTGTTATGCTTTTGGCTTTTCACTAACATTACATCCTATTAAGGAGCTACATTTAATGCATGCAAATTGCCAGAACACAGAGTGGCTCGGACCAGCGAGGGGATGCATTTAAGCATCAGCAGCAATATCCCGAGGTCAGGCTCACCCTGCTGAGAACTCCGTAGGATCCATCAATCCAACTCC
>NW_010293442.1:0-8597 GCF_000700745.2 Antrostomus carolinensis
GGGCAGCGACCCGCCTGCCGGGACACTTGTCCGTCCTGGGCTGCGCATCCCCAGCGCTGCGCCCCGGGCTGGTCCCGCCGGCCCCGCTGAGCCGCACGCAGCCGCGGCGGGGAGGGCAAGCGGGAGCGGGGCTGTGGCCACCTCCTCCCCAAAAAAAAATCCTCACAGTGCGGCCAGGCAGGGCCAGGCCTTGGAGGGTGATGGAGAGAATCCACCAGTAAAGGCAGATTTTTCTAAGCTTCAAAGGAATATTTTGGCATCAAATCCCAGAGTCACGAGATTCCACATGAATTGGGAGGACACCTCTGAAAAACTGGATGATGCAGAGTAGCAACCCAAACCTGCAGTCACTGCTTCCTACAGACGTGTTACCATCAGCATCCAGGGGGTGGTCAGTTCATTAAAGGTTATGTTAGAGTCTCATATGGACTGCATGTGAATAACCACCATCATTTTGGTGCTGGACTTGTGTCAAACTCTAAAAACAACCAGAACTATTTCCCGCAAATTCCATAAGTACGTAGCTGACAAGCAATGTGAAGAACTTGTTTTAAAACATCCTGTAGAAAGTTTATTAAAAATAATAATAATTTAAAAAGCCAAACAGTATTTGAGCAAATTGTAGAATATAAATACAACTATTTTTAAGTAATTGCCTTTTTTCTCTAATGCGTTATTCCATGTGGTCTAAACCAAACCTGATTAAAATCTACATATTCTCCCCCCTCCCCCTTTACTTCCTAAACAGTATTAAAAGCTAAAAACCTGAAAGTTGAAATATTCAGGCAAAATGAAGGAATTATGCCATGTCTTCATCTCTGATATCCAGATTGCCAAATACAAAGTGCCCTTTAATACCAGCTTAAGAACAAAACTGTCATGAGATGAAGCGCAAACTGAAAAGAACCTCTTGGCTGGTGGAGAGGTCCAGTGCCCTGGTTTGTGCTGGCCCTTGCAGGCAGAAGAGCCTGGACCTTGCAGAAAGCTCTGGGAGCACAGCTGGAGCTCCCTTGGCTCTTGGCACTTAAGCTAAAGGCACGCACAGCAAGTTTTAAGCCAATCCCCCAAAACAACTGCATGTAGCCTACATCCCATCATCACACTGGTGATGTGACAGCGCTGTGGCTGGACATCAGTCTGGTCTTCAAGGCCTTGCTGTGCCTTCTGCCCGTTCTTGGGTTGGAGGTTTGGAGGTTTCTCCATGCTGCCTTCTAGCTCTCCTTTGGTCTCAGAAGCTCACTGAGCCCTACCTGCTTGGCCCTGAAACACCCCTCAGTTGGGCTTCAGCCTGGTGAGGGTTGGTCACAGGGCTGGAAGCTGGTCATGTAGGCACAGTGATGGCTCTGCACAGTGTGACCAGACCCAGATCAATCCTCTGGTGGGACGATATCAGCTTCCTGGGTCGTACAGTAATAAGTGCAGATGTGTCTTCAGCAAAACAGAGCACAGCAATAAATCCTCCTGAGTCAGAGACACGGGCTGTTTTCTGTATTCTTGCAATTTGCCACATCCTGCAGCTGTCAAGGGAAGAGCTATTGAAGGAAAGGCTGGACCCAGGCACGTGGAGCCCAAGGACAGCCCAAGAGTGATGGACTGGACAGCCAGGGGCTGGAGGAGGAGGAGGGTCCAGCTGAAGCTGAGGCTGCGTGTATGTCCTACCTACGTGTTATATTTCCAGGTGTTTGGATTTCCTTAGCATTGAGTCTACAGCAAACTTCCTCATCTCAACCTGAGTTCCACTCTCTGCCCCTCTAAAGGCTTCCCCTCCACGCTGCAGTCCATGGTGTTCACTTCAGTCCCAGTTTAATGATGTTTTGACCTGGAGAAGCAGCGAGTGCAGGACATTTCCCAGTGCAGGTCCTTGAGTTAATGGACATGACTGTGGTACACAGCACAGCTTGACAGAGTTGTTTTTCCAGGTGTTGTTTTTCCACCTCTCCTGGCTGTAAGCCGCGCAGTTTGCTGTTCATGGCAGGTGGGAAAAGCCTCAATTTATACACTTGAGCTGCCCTGTCTCCCACTGCAGAAGGAATATTCCCGCTCACTTAACTCACTTAAAACCCGTGACAAATTCAGCTGGATAATACTGGCTGGGATTTCATGTGTCATGGACAGAGGACAAAGAGTAAATGACAAGGAGAAGGACCCTCTTCCTTCTTGACACAACAGGAACTGATTTGATTTATACTTTGACAGCCAGAATTGAAAATAATGAAGACTCCAAGACTCCCTGCTGCTGGGTGTGGAGTGTTTGCCGTCCTTTTATTGAAAGAGCAGAAAGTAATATCCCCTCGACAGGGGTGACTGGGAGAGAGAGATTTGCCTCTGCAGGGGGTCAGACATGTCCATACATCTGCTTTTCTGGCAGGAACAGGACCAGGGGGGTCTGTGTGAGATGACAGATAAGAAATGTAAACTCATTTTAAATGAAGCTCCCCAGGTTACACCTCGCTGGTCACTCCCTGAAATAATTCTAAATTCAAGTATTGCTGTGGCCTGAGGAATTAGTTTCTTTCCCCATTAGCTGCCTGTATTTCTGCCTGTTTATTTTCTGTCTCTTTGAAGGTTTTACTGGCTAAAGTTTTACTGACAGTAATAATCTTCTGTTTGTTTGATGTGTTAGACATGTAAGCTTGCCACTTAATTGTGCTTCCCATTGATACTGATGCAAGAAATGAGTGAGATGATCTAACAGACACTGCACGGGGCAAAAAACTCATCATGCAAATTAAAGAAAGGGAGGCTACATCAACCTTGAGCCTATGGCAGGATCTGTGGTGTCTGTGCTGTTTCTGACTGAGATTTACCTGATGGTATAGGATAGGAATTGTTATTTTCTCATCACGTTTGAAATGTCATTATGTGTTGAACTAACTTTGCACTATAAAAATTTGTCACTAATTGCAATTAATGGGTGGCCTGAAATTAATTTCCAGATTTATTAAGGACATATGTCCATAGCAGTACTTCTTCACTTTAGAAAGAAAATTGATTAGAATAATACCAGCAGCTATTTTGGTTGGTGCCTAATTCAGATGTAAAATTATGTGGATTAAAATTGCAAAAGTAGATTGATTTTAGGGTTGGTTTGTTAGCGTTTTTAAGACACCCCTCACCCACCTCATGAGTTTGTTATAATGGTATTGGAATTATTCCATTTATTTGTCAAATTAGTTTGCTGTAAATTTCTTTCAGTTTCTTCTCTGCTTCTGTTTTCTTGTTGCATAAAGAGCTGGTCATCTTGAGGGAAAACTTCAGTGAGTTGTAGTCATTCCCTCCAAGAAGAGGAAGAGGAAGAGGAGGCAGCTTGAACCTCCTGGTACCAAGCTGTGTGAGTCACTTTGGGTTTCCATTTCAGGTCAGGTTGGATGGAGCTCTGAGCAACCTGTTCTGGTTGAAGATGTCCCTGCTCACTGCAGGGGGCTGGGAGTAGATGCCCTTGAAAGGTCCCTTCCAACCCAAACCATTCTGTGATTCTGTGAAGGCAGCCCCTGTGAGCTCCTGTGCCACTCTGTGAGAATTTCCCTGCTCCTCTGTCAAGTATTGTCATTATTTGTCGGTGAGAAACAAAGCTTTTTCAGTAAATTGCCTCTAATCTGAGGGATAAACCACCTGAAAGTTCACCTCCTGGGGTAATCCTAGCAATTATCTCCATTCAAATACCGTCTTTATGGCAAAACCAGCATCGTCAAATTGATTTCTTTCTCCTCCTGGATTCTTTGGATGTCTGTTCTTGATTATAGAATCATAGAATCATAGAATGGTTTGGGTTGGAAGGGACCTTAAAGCTCATCCAGTCCCAACCCCCCTGCCATCAGCAGGGACACCTTCCACTAGACCAGGTTGCTCAAAACCCCATCCAACCTGGCTTTGAACACTTCCAGGGAGGAGCAGCCACAGCTTCTCTGGGCAACCTGGGACACTGTCTCACCACCCTCACAGTGAAGAATTTCTTCCCAATATCTCATCTAAACCTCCCCTCTTTCAGCTTAAAGCCATTTCCCCTTGTTCTGTCACTCCCTGCCCTTGTCCAAAGTCCTTCCCCAGCTTTCTTGTAGCCCCTTCAGGTACTGGGAGGCCGCTATAAGATCTCCCCAGAGCCTTCTCTTCTCCAGGCTGAACAGCCCCAACTCTTTCAGCCTGTGAATTATTTGACGTCTTTGATAACTGTGGTCACTGTATCACTCAGAAACAACAGATTTGCTGGTAAAATCCACCACCGTGGTTCTACAGAGCCAAACTCAGCAGATTTAAATCAAGTGATCAGAGTTTTTGATCCTGCATGTTGCAACGCTGAGCACGAGGGGATCCTCTGCCAGGCCCTGCTGCCCCGGTGCCCTGTGCAACCCGCTTTGCAGGCTCACCACCACGTGCCTGGTGATTTGGGGATTTTTACTCTCACTCCTTGGAAGGGAGTCAGAGGAGTCTTGCAGGGAGCAAGGTTCACTCAGGAACCTTCGCTCACATGTAATTCCCTGTCAAGGGGTGTTAGAGAAGATTTAGGGATAACCTGGGAGTTCTATGAATGGTGTGGGCAGACAGCTTGCTCCGAGGATGGTGTTTGTGATAGTGCAGCTCTAATGTCATCCCTCTGTCCTGGTTTTTGCTAGGACTGAGTTAATTTTCTTTTTAGTAATTAGAATAGCTGCATTTTGGTTTCAGTGTAAGACTTGTTATGAGGAGAACATTGATAACAGTACTGGTGTTATCAGTTGCTGCTGGAGCCCAGGGTCATTGTGCTTGGCTGGTTCACAGCTGCGTTAGGACTGGGAGGGAGAAGCGCAGTGAATAGCAAACCCCAAACTGGCATGTGGATGTGCCAATGGGATATTCCAGATCAGATCACATCATGTTTAGCGTGTTATCCGGGGCTGACCAGAAAGGGGGGTGATTCTCTCTGGCTTTCACTCGGGCTCTGGCTCTCCCGGGATTGCGGTTTCGGGTCGGGATTGTGGCTCCTCTGGGATCGTGATCTGGGAACGGGCCGGGCTCGGTCGGCGGGTGGTGAGCAATGGCACTGGGTGTCACTCATTTGCATATTTTATTACTGTTATCATTATCACTACTATTTTAATATTAGTATTATTTTAAGTTTTCTTTTATTTCTATCATTAAACTGTTCTTATCTCACCCTACAAGCCTCCGTCCCCTGGCCCCCCAGTCCTCTCCCCTATCCCCTGGGGGTGGGGGGGAAGTGGGTGAACGGCTGTGCTGGCTGCTGGCCCAGGACCAGCCCAGTGAAAGTATCACACCCTCTTTTGTTCACTCTCACATGGAAAGTCTCTTCTCTTCGTGGTCCATTGGCTCTTTCTCAGGCTGTAGGCAGGTAAGAGCATTTCTGTGGGGAGGCTCCACCCTTGGCCGTATTGCTTGGTACCAGGGTGGGCTTTCCTGTGGAAGGGAAACATGTCAGGCTGCTGCTGCCCCTCAGGGTACGTCTCTGGGTTGTTAGCTGCAGTAACAACCCACAGGCTGTGTCTTTTATCTGTTAATTCATTTCCTTTCTGCAAATACTTCTGCAATCCCCAGGTATAGCCCAGGCAGAGTTTGCTCTTGCCTGAAGAGCCCTACTGAGCACCATCGTAACATCAGCAAAATAATGTCCTGCAGCACAGTGCTTCAGAGGGGCTGGGGGAAGAGCTAAATGGAGCTCAAGCTCCATGTATCCTTGTGTTGGCCCAGGCAGAGAGCACATCTAGTGCCCAGAGGCCTCCCTATGATGGTTTGTTTCCTTGCATCCCCCATGCTCCAGATTGATTTATAATCATTAGGACAGATGCAGCCACATGCTCCTGCTCTCTGCTGGGTCATGGCTCATGCTACTCCCACCACGTTAAAGGGCCCTTTAGGACTTGGGTTTTTCTCTCTGAAGATGCACATGTGAATAATCTGGTTACTTCTTTATCTTCATTTTGGTAAGACCTGGATGGTGCACACTGGCCTTTCCGCCCTGTCTCTGTGTACACAAGGTGTAAACAGGGACAGACACACATCAGGGAGCTCTCAGGATGCTTCTGCTTTGCAACTGCCTTGCAGGCAAGGTCTTGCCCATGATGGTGAGGACAAGGGCATGGGAAAAGCATAAAGGATAAGGAACCTTGTATCCACATTTTTGCTATCAGCAGCATGAACATGGAACAGCCCCAGGGAATGACCTTGGTGCTTTGAGTGACTGGGGACTGGAGGATGGATGCCAGCTGGTAGAGGAGATGGTTTACTGAACCACCTGTCTGGGGGACAGACCCTGAGAAGTAAGACACCAAACAAGGATCCCCAGACCAGACAATTGTCTCATCAAATAGAAGCATAGACATAATGGCAGGACAGGCTTAGGGACATCTGCATCAGCTCCTAGAACATTTCCAGTTTTCGCTGTTGCTCCCCCATCAGCATCAATCACCCACCAATGCTCATGACACCCAGCAAGACGTGATCTCAGCCCTGGTGTGGCAGAGGAGCCTCCCCTCCCTTGGCACAGCCGACCCTCCCTGGTGCCAGGCACGCACCACGTTCACCACAGCCCTGTGTCCTGGCTCACTCACCGATGTCCAGCCACAGGCCCCTGCACTTTGGTTGCAACAACTCCATGCAACGTGACAGGCTTGGGACAGAGTGGCTGGAGAGCTGCTTGGCAGAAAAGGACCTGGGGGTGTTGGTTGACAGCAGCTGAACATGAGCCAGCAATGTACCCAGGTGGCCAAGAAGACCAATGGTATCTTGGCTTGTTTCAGAAATAGTGTGGCCAGCAGGACCAGGGAAGTCATCCTTCCCCTGCACTGGGCACTGGTGAGGCTGCACCTCGAGTGCTGGGTTCAGTGTTGGGCCCCTGACTCCAAGAAGGACATGGAGGTGCTGGAGCATGTCCAGAGAAGGGCAACGGAGCTGGGGAAGGGTCTGGAGCACAAGTGTGCTGAGTTCCCAGCTGAGGGAACTGAGCCTGGAGAAAAGGAGGCTGAGGGGAGACCTTCTGGCTCTGTCCAAGTCCCTGTAAGGAGGGTGGAGAGAGGTGAGTCTCCATCTCTTTTCCCAAGTAGCAAGTGATAGGACAAGAGGAACAGCCTCAAGTTTCACCAGGGGAGGTTTAGATTGGATATCAGGAAAAATTTATCCACTGAAAGGGTTGTCAAGCATTGGAACAGGTTGCCCAGGGAAGTGGTGGAGTCACCATCCCTGGATGTATTTAAAAGATCTGAGATGTGGTGCTTAGGGACATGACTTAGTGGTGGACTTGGCAGCGTTAGGTTAACAGTTGGACTCGATGATCTTAAAGATCTTTTTCCAACCTAAACGATTCTATGATTCTATTTGCACTGAGCCACAGCTACAAACTCTTCTAGCTGCGTGCCCCACAGTACCCCTCATCTCCCAGTGCCTCTGTCACAGGGTGACATCTCCATCTCTGGGCAGCCATGAGCAGTCTCTTGCAGTGTCAACAGCTTCATGATGCAGGACAGACCTGTTCCTCAGAGTGCCCTCTCCCACTCCGCAGTGTCTCTGCCTGAGACCAGTACATTGTGGTTATTGCTTTGCCCTCAAGGTCTATTTTCCACTAATCTTGCTTCTTATCTTGGCCAGACTGATTATCTTTACAAGTAACAAATTTCACAAGGAGCCTGAGTGGGCCACTGACCCACCTAAACTCTTCACCTTGTCCTGTGCTGTCTTTAATCTGCACATAAACCTGTTCTTCTAATAAAACTTCAGCCCATAGGGGATGATGGATAATCACTGTCACGTACAGTCTCTGTCAGCAAACAAATCGAAGCACCAGTATGGTCTTGGGAAAGTCTCAGAGATGAACATCCTCCCTCGTCTCTTCACGGTATCTCGCGGGATATTACTTTTAAATCTCTCTTGTGGCCCAGCTGATGTTATCGCTCCGGCTGAATTCGTTAACCAAACTCTGCATTACTGTGTGGTTTTTAAGTACTAATGAGCCAGATGAGGTGCATTTCCTCACAACCCTCAGGCAACGCTGGTTTTATAACAACTCTCCAAGCTGGGGCTGATTACTGCGTGTGATCTTCATAAGCTGGAAAGATGATTCATTTGGGGGGAGTTAGACTGGAATTTAAAATTTATTATCAAAGGGCCAGGAGATCTGTTCCAGGAGATCTGTTCCAGGAGACCTGTTCCAGGAGACCCACTTGCTTCACACCCCTCCCCAGGAGTTCAGAGTGACCACAGCTTCCCAGAGCACTGATGGTCACTTGCAGGCAGCCCATATCAGTGCCAGCACCACACACAGGAGGCAGCAGCTAAGGACACCAGGGAGACAGCAAAGCACATGGGCACAAGGAGTGCTGAGAGAACACACTGATAGGAAGGAGGCTGCAAACCAGCTTGGACTTTCCCTGGTCAGGAAAGAGGTTTTGATCTCTGTAGCCTCAGTTAGACCAGAGAACAAGCCCTCAGCACCTAACTGGGCACCTCTGATGGATGCTGCTTGTTGCTGGAGCAATGTTGGGCAGCAGCTCCTGACACCCTCTGCAGCCACCACACACAGGCACTGTCAGGCAGCCTGCCTTGTGTGGACCTGAGCCCCATTTCAGAACGGGACCTGCACAGAATCACAAACTGGTTTGGGTGGGAAGGGA
>NW_010293443.1:0-9327 GCF_000700745.2 Antrostomus carolinensis
ATCCCTGACATTCTGTGATTCTGTGACTGCCCTTTTTGGAAGCAGCATGGATTTATATTCACTAAGGTATACCACAAAGCCATAAGTGGAGGGAGCTGCTATGACTCATCCAATGTGAGAAACTCCCTAAGCTTTTCCTGTGTGAGCACTGATACAAACAATTAATTTAACTTTGTGTAGGTCCTTATCTTCCCCAAGCACTTCCATTATCCTTTCATCTTCCATTGGCCTTGCAGACAATTTGGAAGATATATGTGTTTGTAAAAAGAGGTTATTATTAATTTTTTTGCCTTTAAAAGTTCTTCCTCGATACCTTTTTGTTATTTTTTTCTTTTTTTCTTTTTCCTTTTTTTTTTTTTTTTAATGGAAGTTTACAGTTAACCTCCCTTGCTTATAATCCTTTCTGGTTTCCCTGTTTGGACACAGCCTCTGCTCCTTAAAGAAAGTTTATTTTTACTTCTGATAGCCTTCCTTACCACACAGCCTCATTTACACCACTACTGAACTGTCTTTTTCCTTTGAGTTTCCTTTTAAAGATGTTTTATTTGTTGATAGGCAGTTTTGCATTACACTGGGTCTCTTTAAAAAATCTCTATGCCACCTGCAAGTATTTTTTATCTTTTGGCTGTTCATTTCAATTTCTTTTTAAGAAGCTTCCTCATTTTAATTCAACGTATTTTCTTTTAATTAACACTACTATGTTTTTCCTTGTTCAACAGCAACATTTTTAGCCAGATCCAGTGCAATGCTTAGAAATACAGCAAAATTAGTACTTTTCAGATGTCCATCTGGTTTCAGAAAGGCATTACTTTTTGCATCTAGGCTCCTCCATCTTATTTTACTGTGTCACTTATCATATAGAAGATTTCCTATCCCTTATTTCAGAATCTACAATCCAAACGTTCAGATTTTCTCCACCATTTGGTGCTTTTTTGCCAGTACCAAAGCTGAGCAGTACTTATAATCACATTATTCAGTGATTCATGGAAATATTGTAAGAAAGTTAAATCTCATTAATAATATAAGAAAGTCATGAATGCTTGTAATATCACAAGCTAGTGTTTAGAGAGGTTAAGAAACTAAAGTATCTGAGGATATACAACAACAGTAAAGTAGAAGTACAGCAACAGCATAAATGCTGTTGTCTCTAGAAGCAGTACTCAGGTTAACATTGGGTTCATGGTTTGGCTTTGCATTGAACCCAAGCAGCTCATCCTTGAAGCCAGCAGAAATGTAGAGAAATACCAAGTTCAAGGAGACAGCTCAAGTGAGTGACCAATCCCAGCCAAAATCCATCTAGGCCTGCAGAAGGAAGGTTTATCTGGATGAAATTCAGGACCAACAGAAGGAGATAGCAGCGTGGATGGGTCAGCAACACAAGCTTTATAGCGTGTTTTCAGGGGTCCTTTGGTCTCTCCACATGGAAAGGCAGTGATCTTCTCTTATGGCTAAACCATAATGGCCAAACTAAATACCTCTCTTTGTTTCTGTCCCCATGACCTCACACTATTTTGAACATCCAGTACCTGTGCTCCCAGTAGTCTTTATCATCCCCTAACATTTTTTGTCCTGACTCTCCTCCTTTCTTAAACTTTTTTGTTTTAAACCCTGTTGTTCTCTTGCTTGCGGGTCTACCACTCTTTCTCCTGCTATTCAGGATATCTCTTGATGTCCCCATGTTTCAACAAGCAGTCACAGGGAAGAAGCGTGGAGTTTTTACACCCATAATTACCATTTCTGCAGGCAGGCAGAATACAGAATAAGCCAATATCTTATAAGCATCCAACAGAGCTCAATTGGCCTTTATGGAAGAAAACTGGTTAGATGTCAAATCTTCTCTGAAAATTCAAGGAGCTCAGACAATTTGGACATGGTCAGTGCCAGATTTCCTTTGGACAAACATTCAGCTTGCCTCCCACCTTTTCTTCCTTCCTCTCTCCTCCTTCATTGTGAGCACCCAAATGGCTATTTGCTCTTGCCAAATCTGAAAACCTTGGCCTGGGTTTTAAAGCCCATTACCTTAGAAGAGAGAAAAAGGTTAAGGGCTGAGACATGAGCAGTGCAAAGGGAAGGAAAGGATCGTTGCAGCTAGTAGGTCCACTACCAAACCCTTATAAACACTGGAATCAGATCTTTTCCACACCATGACACATCTCTAGCTCGATCACCTACTGTTCCTTTAACAGTAAATTCAATAGAAAATGACATTTCCTTTGAAGAAGGTGCTCTGTATTCAGAGGTAGCTTATGTATCATGTGATGCATGAGCTGCTGTTGTAAGAGACTCCTTTTTTTATTGAACAGTAATGCATTGTAAACTCCAGGATAAAACTCCAGCTGTCCCTTTACACACTTGGCTTTCTGGCAATCATTCAATTTTTTTTTTTTTCCCCTTGAATAGTCATAATTCATATACAGAGCCAGACACACACACACACACACTTCTTTTTTTCACTGCTTTGTCCTGTTTTTTTCTGCACAGTCCTTTGGGTAAAATGGGTGAAGTTGGCTTTATGAGCTATAAAACGGCAGGATGTAAGGATTCACTTGGTTTTGATGTGTTAGTAGCATTTTATGGATAAAGTGTGAAGAAAGCCGTATAATTGGGTTACTGGGAATACTGCATGTGCCTGAAAGGGAGGAAATGGACCTTTAGTCTAGCATTCCCTCATGCATCGGGTATGGCATTGCAATGCTAGAACCATTTCTGCTGATGTGCTAATGTCCAATTAAATGATCTGAGCTCTCTGCTCATTCCCTCACAAGTATTGATGGTTAATCAGCATCAGCAATAAACAAGTCATAAACAATAAATTTAATTTAATGATAATTTCAGACAAATAGAGCTGGACATTCTGACCCTTGCTACCAGGGTTACAGTTCTCCAGCTCCACTGGTAACAGTGGAGTTAAGGTAATTTTACAGAAGACAATGTGACTAAAAACCAGGGTTCTTCCTATACTATATTCTTGAAAGTCTCAGTCCATTGCAAAATATTTTATACTTCATAGTTTGCCATAGGCAAAGCAGTCAAGACAGATTTTTGGCAGAAGCAGTGTATGTTTTTGACTTGCAGCCTTGAAGTAGGATTTTTTGGTCCATTAAAATAAATAATAATAAAAAAGAGGACTGTGAATTAATAAACGACTGTCCTTACTGCCACCCTTCACAAAAAATTCCACTAAAGGCTAAAAACTGGATAAGCCACTTAAAACCACTGTGATGCTGTAATACCTCCCAGAAAAAATTCTTGCTGTCACAGAGCAGAAGCTAAACTTAAGAATGTTTTAGACTACTTTATTTTGTGTTTGTTGTCTTTATAAAAGGTTACTGCAATAAGTTCCTGTACTCACTTTCAGGATGGAAATCTTTCACAAGTCTCACTAACATGAATGAGACTCTAGGCCATGAGCTCCTGGCTTACCCAGGGCCACCACAGGTCCAGCTCCAGTGCATATGCTTGGGCTCAAGAGGAGGAGATGCCAAGCAACACTGCAGTCTACTTATGAGGCATCAACATGTGGTTGCTTACAGATGACAGCCAACACAAATAGCCCTCAGCCCTGGGCAGAAGCCCTCTCTTCTCCACTGTACCCATCAAGAGAAGTTGGACAATGATGACAACATGGTCCCTGGGGATTCTAGATCCTAAAGACCCAGTTGTGCTCAGTGCTCCTGCACTGATCAAAGGAAGGTTTCTCCTTCTCTTGTGTCCTGATCCACAGTACTCAGCATCTGGGGCCCACAAGTCTCTGAGATGAGGTGCAAGGACACCAGCTGGAGCCCCAGAAGGGAAGAGCCACTTTTACATAGCGCTGCCCCTGAGCCAAGAAGCCCTGCTAGTTGGTTGTCCAGGTGCAGGGTGCTATACATCTGATGGTGCTACCACAGAGCTCTGTGTCACCATTGCGGACCCATCAGCTCAGATTCCCTCCAAGTGGTACAGTCACACCAGGGAAACCTGTCCTGAGTCTTCAATGTCAAATAAAGCACAGTATGAGTTTCCCCGTACTGTAGCAGCTGCTCTCACTTATTCTTACAACCATAGCATCTCTGCATATAATTTACATTCCTGCATATATCCTTCTATTTTTTGGCATCACTGAATTGCTTCCAAATTTCTCTTCTATTTAGTCTAATAGATGTAAAACATTATTTAGATTTTCACTCATAAAAATGACCAAAAGCAGCTGTATCTTCACAAACTGTTGGATGAAACCCAAAGCTAAAGGTCATTCTTACATACACTAGTGGGAATAAATTTCAGAACACAGTCCCCATTAAAAAAACCCCCTACATTTCATCTTACCTGAAAGAGCTACAGCTTTGTTTCTTAGGAAATTATTACTTCTAAAGAGAGTGCATTATT
The DNA here is from genome assembly GCF_000700745.2 of Antrostomus carolinensis. NCBI lineage: Eukaryota > Metazoa > Chordata > Aves > Caprimulgiformes > Caprimulgidae > Antrostomus > Antrostomus carolinensis. Next base: position 4,369 of record NW_010293443.1, read on the forward strand.
TTAAACTGCTGTAAAGGCAAAATTCTAACCCAATGCAGAAGTCCATCTGGGAAATTTCCTGGCTCTCTCCTCATGGCAGAGGTTGCAAACACATGGGATTTTGTGTTGGAGCACTAGAAAGGGATTACAGGGAAGAACCAACACTTTCCAGCCTCTCCCCAACACTTTCCTCCTGAGAATAATCCAGTAATCCCAGGATCATCTTAGTCTGAGGGCAGGAAAACTGGATCCATATGCCTACACACACACACTGCTGACTGCCACTCGACCCACCATCCAAGGATTTGGTGCCACTTGTGTATGGAGGCAGAAATGTCATATTTCTGATGTTCTCCTTCATGTTTTATTCATAGAAAGTTTTCTTGGCTAAGTCTTGGATGAAACCCAAAAGACAATGTTTTTGACCCTTTCAAAATCAGGAAAATTAGTATTCAGTTTTCTTTACTGAGATTTTTTTCTTCCTGAATCAGTCAACAAGTGGGAAACGCACCACAGGATATGTTTTAACTATGCCACCAGGTTCTCCATCAAGGAAGAAGGATCTCCCAGAGGAAACTGGAATCCATGTCCTTGTGCTAAACTGTGTTTCCAGTAACGTAAACTCAACAGGGCAATATGAAATGAGGGGTAACCCCACTGCTAACTCTGTCCTTTTCTGGTCTCAGGCTCCCAGTCCACCTAAAACTGCTCTCGGAGGAGAAAGGATTGGGAAATGCTGCCATGACTGTGCTGGTGATGCTTCTTTGCAGGAGGGAAAAGCCTGTGTAAACAGTTGCTTCATTTGCAATTCTCCGAGGCACAGCTGGAACTAAGTGAGGATGTTAAGACTGAACCATCTGCAGTTTGTTTAACTGTTTCCTTTTTAGAGGTGAACAATAGTTTCTCAACAAAACAGCCATTAAGAATCAATGCTGTGCCAGAATTTTGTTGCTTTTTCTTTTTCTTTCTTTCTTTCTTTCTTTCTTTCTTGCTTTCTTGCTTCCTTCCTTCCTTCCTTCCTTCCTTTCTTCCTTTCTTCCTTTCTTCCTTTCTTCCTTTTTTCATTTCTTCCTGTCTTTCTTTATTCTTTCTTCCTGCCTTTCTTCCTTTCTTTCCTTTTCTTTCTTTCTCTCTCTCTTTTTCTCTCTTTCTTTTTTTTATTTTTTTTTTTTCTTTTAAGCTGGAAAATGTTACCAAAATTTAGGTTTCCTAAGATTCTGGATTATCATTTTTCAAATGTCACTAACGTAGAGAAAATTAGGAGGAAAAATGTGGAGAAGAATGGGAGAAAGAAATACAGATTTTGAGAAGATTTTTAAAAAAAACAAACCCAACGTATTACTTCTCAGTGATAGTCATTTTATAATATATCTTATTATATTTGGCAGGTACAAATGTTTGATTACCCATAACTGAAGAAAAATTGTTTCCATATTAAGCAATTCAGCATTTTTGTGGTTAAATATATCATTAATTTTTAGGTTGGAAGAGATTCCATTTTGTTCCCATTTATATACTGCAGCTAATCCAACTCTGTTTCAAATACACTGCAAACTGAACCTATTCAAAGTATCTCAAAGGGTATAGTGTTTATGAAGTGATTAAATCTAGAATTTTCTTGATCACCAGCAACAGAAAAAAAGAAAAAAAAAAAAAGAAACCAAACAAAGACAGTAGGTCTTGAATTTACACCGGTTTCTGTTTCCCCAAATTGCAACTACATAATTCAACTGGAAAGGAAGACAAAGCAAGAGATTTATGTATTATCTCAGACAGCTTTCAAAGTCATTTTAGAATTTGCCTGTTTATTGATGATTCTCATTCAAGTGGGTTTGAAACTTGACAGACTTCCACTTTGGGTCACATTTCCTGAGGCAGACCCAAACTGGAAATTATCAGATTGCAAAATGTGCTCCCTGCTAGACCTTTTCCAGCTGTGGCTGCAACTGCTTGGTGGGGACACGGCACTTTGGGAACATGTGACAAAATTATATCTCAGATAATGCCCAAAAGCAGAAAATGGACATTCTCCACCTAGAGAAGTCATCTTGTCAGGCTAAGCATGCTGCATATGTCTCCAGAACATATGCATACCAGAAATGTGGAAAAGAGTAATATATAAAAAATCCTTATCAAGCACCGAGTATTATTTTTCCTTGCACATCCTGGCAGCAATCAACATTTTAGGGACTGAGATACCAGTTGCCTAGGTGCAAATAGCCTTTAAACAATATACATGCCATGAATGCCTCCCAACACTTAGAGAATTCATTTCCTCATCTGGCTTCCATAACATCCTGCAACAATGAGTTCAATTTTTAGAGACTATCCAAAATAATTCCAAAACCTTTTTTTTCTGGGTGATAATAACTAAATTAAAAGTCTGTCTTTAGTGCATGCACAGTGAGGGATTTTTCTATAGGCTGAATTTCATCAGATTACTTTCTAGTCAATCTTGCAAAATCTTTACAAAAGTCTTTGAAAATGGGTTTAGAAAAATGGATTTAGATTCAGCTGTCCCGAACCATTTGAAAATAAGCAAACTTAATTATGTCACTTCTTGTTTATTTTTCTTACCATTTATGAATATACTGAAGAGCCTGGATCCCAGCACAGAGTTTGAGAGACATTGTGAAAAGTGATTATTTATTCCTCTTCTGCTTTCCTGTGTTCTCATTCCACAAGAGAATTTACACTCTTATACAATTATAGACCCATTTCATCAAGTGACTTCAATCAGGGAGGAAAAGTTAAATTGAAAAAAAAGCCTTTGTTTTCCTCAGTGAAGTTAAATATAATTTAAAATATTGAACTCCTTTCCACTGATAGGCAAAAATACCTTTGCCAAAGTGAAATATCTTTTGAAATTTCAAATTTATATAATTTTTCTATTTAGTGTCTGTGTTAGTCACTTTTGCTATACCAAAGATTGTGCAGAAATAAGATCTGAAGAAACATCTTCCTAGCACTCAAGCGACTGGAAGTTTTGAGATACTTGAGAAAAAAAAAGCATCATACAGCAGACAAAACAACACAAAGTAATGAGACAAGCATGCAATCCAGTAAACAAGATTAAGACATTTCCAAACTGCTGTCTACTGATCACTGCTAGTCCTTAGGAGACTGCTAAATGACTGCAGATCCATATTAAAATACACTTCACTTATCTCATCTCTAGAGTGTTTTCAATTACATGTTCGATGATAAGGCCACATAATCTTCACAAGAAATAATGGAAGTTGTCCGTTGCCTTAAAATGATTGGTTCAAAACTACTCTCTCTCACACATGTTAAATCTTGGGTAATTCTGGTAACTGAGAACAGATTTCAGCTTCATCATTAAAATGTGTTCTGTCTGAGAAGGAAATCACTGAAGCCATTAAATAAGCTCTCCAAAAAGCATACATTTTGCTACGTATTTGCCCAGTCATTATATTAATATGATTCATGGTTTCTTGTACAGTAGAAGCCTTTTCATATAGTTTTTCACACTGTCCTTTCTTTCTTAGGCTGTTTCTCCATATAATAAAAGGTAATGATCCTCATCTTCAGTCCAAACCTACATTTAAGGTATGAAAGCATATTATTTCTGTAACTTTAGGGAATATGAACATGACTATAGCCTGGTCCTTTTCTCACAGTAAGAATTAAATTAATCACATCCAAAAATTATTGGTACTCTTATTGAAATTTAAATATCTGTTAAAACTCTGTGTTACGTACAGAAAGGTAACACATATACTGGACACTGAAGCTTCCTATGTGAAAAGAAGAACAAGGTCTTCTTTCCTTTGGAAGAAGAACAAGCAGTTGTCCTTACTAAATTTTTGTAGTCCCATGACTCTGCAAGGGTAGTGAATGCCCTCAGATATGCCTTCAATAGTTCCATGTGTTTTCACAGAAGTTGCCCACAGAGTTAATGCCATCAAAAATATCTATGTGCAAGTGACTCGTGCCAAATCCAGAGAAGCTCATTTCAGCTAAGCCAATAAACCCCAGAGCAACTCAAAGTGAATACTATTTTAACAGCACAGATCAGTATGACAAGAGATATATTTAGCAAAACAACACAAATGTGGAAATGTGAACCTCATATAAGAAGGAAGTACTCCTAATAATATCAACCAGCCTCTAAAGTCTCACAATTTCATCTTAAATATGAATTTGAAGAACGATGCATTTCACACCAGCTCCTTCACGCATGTTCAGGGCTGAATTTGATGTATGAGCAAAGCAAGCTTAGCACAGCAGACTACCGTGAGGAGGCAAAATGCTTGTGACTTCATCATGTTTAAGGCCAATGTCACCTGCTGCCACCGAGGAAAGAGCCAAGCATAAGGTGCAAAGGGCTGTGCTGGAGGAAAGGGGAGCCTACTTAGCTGCAGCCAGCCCAGTCTCCCCAGTTGAAAAAGCAGCAGGCTTGCCTCTGCAGAGCCAAGTGCTCTGTTCCTACTCCAGCGTGGTCCATTCCCCTGCTGCCCCCCAGCTTCTGCTAGCCCCCGGCTTCACAGCCTTAGGTCAGGAAAGTTCATTTTTGTCTGTGGTGCTGAGAAGCCTTGAACTGTTTCTGCATATATTTATGTGCAGATGGGGTTATTCATGCAGCTGTGCTCCACAAAACTCTGGTGGCTTCCGTTTTCCTGAGCATACACTCCACAAGGTGGGTTTCATAAGGTCTTAGTTCACCCATGAAACAGGGGCTGGGGAAGAAAGAGGAGCTACTGGGTTTACAGTCTTAGCTGGGAACTTGGGAAGGAGTGAAACTGAGTAAGTAATCATCTATTCTAGCATACAATATTTCCTCTATTGAAGAATGACCTATCTGCAGTCTGTGCAGTTCTTCTTTATTTTAAGAGGCTGGAAACTTTCCTCCCCCTCTATAATCAATTCAGCCCAAAAAGCTAAGGAAAAAAATCTCCATTGTCTTCACAGTACTACAAAACATGCAGAGGAAAAAACAATGCTGCTGCACATCAAGAC
>NW_010293443.1:9355-36440 GCF_000700745.2 Antrostomus carolinensis
GGGTGTTTTGGAGAAGGACCAGTTGGGTAAATAAATTATATTGATAAATTAAACAGAAATATATTATGCAAACTCAGTAGTACATCATGATATGCCATGTGTATCTTTCATTCCAAGTATTGGAAAGGCTTTGCACATCATGAACAAACCTGCACACAATCAGCTACAGAAGAGTCTGTGTGGAGTTTGACAATATTTGACATTATCATGTGTATCAACCAGTGGAAGATGGTATCTCAGTTACATCAACAGGTTATATTAGACTGTAACTGGACTAGTTTGTAAGAAAGGACCCAAATTTTATAAGATCTCTTCAACCGCGATATTTGTCTGAAATAAGTAGAAGACAAGACAATGTAAATAAACAGTAAAAGTATCAGACTTACATAAAAAACAATCAACTGTGCAAACAGAAGATAGGGATTGACTGGCTGGAGATCAGTTGTGTAGACAGGAACTAGGGATTTTCCTGGATCACAGTGGAACATGAGTCAATGGTGCCTCACTGCTTGGAGACAGACAGCCTCAGAGGATGTCCAAAAGGACTGCCAAAGACAGGACACATGAAGTAATCTCCCAAACCCACTCTGCCTTGATAAGGGTTCAGATGAAGCATTGTGTCCATTTTGGAGCACGATGCTTTGAGGAAGATGTCAGCCAACCAGTGAGAACCCAAAGGACAACTCTGTGATGTCTGTAAACCACAGCCTATCAAAAAGGCTGTGAGAAATAATACTGCATAGAGAAGATGGCAGGAAAAAAATTAAAATTATTTCAACAGTGTAAATGTCTACCATAGAAAAACCCATTACATGTAAGAAAAATGCTTATAACTAGTCAAGGAAAACTTGTGCTAGGCAATAGGAACAAAAATAAAAGGTGGATTAACCAAGACCTAAATAAATTGACTAAGGATGCTTTTTAAGCTTCATTTCATAGGGATATTAAAATTAGTTTAGACTAATGTTTCTGGAAAGAGTTTAAATATTTTTTAGCTAGGAGATGGATTAGATTTTTCCCACCCAGCCTTTATGACAAAAGTTCATGTTTCTGATTCTTCCGGCTGAATCTGGAGGGACAAGTTAGAGAATTTGCAAGGCATCTTCCAAAAGCAGATTTCACAGAAAAAAATGCTACATGTATGCTGAATATTAGCATTTAAGTAAAGAATGAATCCTTCCAATATATTCACATAAATAAAACACCTTTTCATTTAATTGATTTATTGGTGAGTGGTGGAAAATAAGCAGGCCAGACCATGGCTGAGTAATGATAGTAAGTGAGGGCTTAAAAAAACAGGCTTTATTATTTTGCAGTGTTGGAGTAGCTCTCTTTCCTTTTATTACTTCTTGACCTTTTACCAGGTACCACCATGGGATGATATAGCCTGTGAAACCCACTGTTTAGGAAACACAACAATGTAGAGTTACACCACATGTGATCTGCAGCAGCAGCTACATCAATCAAGACGCATATTCCTGGGCTATTTGTACTCTTTAGTGTTTAAAAGGAACTGGCCTCCCTGGTTCTCAACACCCCAAGCACAAACAAAGCTGTAATAACTCACAACTTAATGAAAGCAAACTCTGTGTAATACACACATACTCTGAATCTTGCAGGGTCTTTCAAGAGAAAATCTTAGCTCAGACAAAACATGCAGACAAAAGAAGAGGTTTAAATCCCTTCCAGACACAGAGGCATGAGACACAAGGATATGTTCTATTTATCGAACAAGACAGAGCTGGAGTAAGAGCCCTCACAATACAATTACAGTGGTAACAATAAAAATACAGCAAACCAAGTATTACAGCCTATGAAAGATGAAGTCAGTGGTAGGATTATGGAACCTGCACACCCAGACATTTTAATACCTATGCCAGACATAGTGCTGCATGATAATACAAACACAATGAAACACTAGAAATCTAAATCCAAGGCACAGATGGAATGGCAAAGCTTCTCTGGTGAAACTACATTTCACTGAAGGCTTAACTCCCAGCTTCATGTAGAGCAGCCATCCATTAGAAGTCACCCTCAGTTCAGAAGTCACCTTCAGTCACACACAGCGGTTTGGAAATACTGCTCTTTCCTATTCTATGTGTGAGGAAACACAACATTATACCATTATATTTCTCACAGAACCCTCTGTCAAATCCAGAACTGGAAATGCAAAGCAACAACAAAGGTGTGTCCAAACAACACTTATGGTTAAAGGACAGCTGAGAGATATTAGAGTAATGGTCCTGTTTGGTCCTACATGAAACACAGGGGTTTTTTCTCAGAAAGAAGAATTGTAGAACCATAGATCAAAAATTATGTAGAGAATTCTCATATCAGAAATGCAATGTCTTTGGTAGTTAGGCAATACCTGAAGAACAAGGATCTGATGAAAAACTAGTGCTTTAGAATCTGGATTTTGCTTTGTAGAAGAATCCAAGGAGGGAATTTTCACTGAGGCAGAGATTTTAACTCCAGAAGGGCAACTGGTTGTTAGGCCACTCCTGCAGAGTTGCTTCAAGATCTCTTTGAAAAGGTGAATACTATAATCCCTGACTGTTTCCCATTTTGGACTATTCTGGTGCTACTCTTGTATCTCACAAAAACTTTTAGACATAACGGATCAAAACACATAGAAGAGGCTAAACTCCGTCATGGGAAGCTAAGTGCTACTGTCTTCCATTTGAAAAGGAAGTATTTGAAAGAATTATTTTTAAACAACATACAAAAAAATTTAAACACTGTGTTTGTGATTGAGATCTTGGTTCCAAGTGTGGTTTCCTTGGCAATGGTACCAATTTAAGAGCATTTTTAACACTGTGTATATAGAGACTGGCTTTAAATGCACTGTGTCTTGAATTGGTCAGCTCAGAACAAGAAGCAGAAAGAACGACAAGTCATTTTGCTTGGTTCAGAGAGTCAGTAGAAGCCAACAGTGATAGTAGTTGGTCCCAATGAAGCTCATGTTGGATTAAAGGCTTAAGTGAAGAGGATCTTACTCAATCACAGTTATCTAATGTCTCAACTGACAGCTGGGTTAAGAACACAAACATTGCAGAGAGTGATTTGGAGTTGGGTGGATCTTGGTTTGAGTGGTAGCTGATCTCATACCTGATTCTACAGACAAGTAATGCAATGGAGGAGTTCATGCAGAAGAAGACGAATGTTTAAAACACCCTGAATATAGAGAATCTCATCAGGGTGAGTACCAGCTCAGGAAACATGGGCAAATGCCACACGCCACACTGGAGCAATTTAAGTGAGTTAACACTCATTATGGAAAAGCCCTCTGCTGTATCTACACATCTAAAGACAGTGTAAAACTGTACAGGGAGAAGATTTGTCCTCCCACCCCTCCATGGTTTTTTTTGCTCTTCTTTTTCTTAAGTTGCTTCACTTGTTTTATGTTCACTTACTACTGGAGACAGTTCCTGTAAAAGCAATGGGGCATGCTGTTAAATGAAGCTCACATATAAGTTTGTGTTTGGAGTATCAAGCCCTCCACTAGCACTGTTTTAATCAAAGGGCAGAATTTCCTCTTTTCTACTGGTCAGCACCAGGCCCAAGGAAGATCTAAACTCCACGTACCCTCGAGATCAAAAGAGCTCTTTCAAGAGGAAGAACAGCGGATAACTGTAAAGGAAGTTACAGCTGTTTGCCATTTAATGAAGTTAAATGCATGTGTAATGTTTATAGACTCCACGCTGAACTTAATTTTTTTGGAAGCAAGACTTTTGCAATGTAATCACATACTCCATTATTTTTTCCTGGTGGATTGTTAGCTCTGCATAATTCCTTGTGATAATCTGCAAGTGCTTCATGCATCTGAACAAACTGAAACACCATATTACCTACCTAACTTCACCTGAGTACTATAGTGTTTTATTCCTGAAAATAACCTTTATGCAAATTATCCACACTAACATGATTGGTTTGGCTTTTAATCTCATCTTTTTCCTCCACTCTCCTGAATACACAATTAGATACTGTTTGAAAACAACAACGGTAACAACAAGGAGTCCACTCACATTTCTGGGTAGGGGCCAAGCACTCCTTATGGACAGAACGAATGGTTTCCTCTAAGCAAGGCAAACTTTCAGTCTCTCATCTGGAAAATATTACATGAGCTGAAGCTCGGGATCGACTATTACCTGTTGAGTCTGAAGCTGTTATCTGTTGATTTTTACTCTTTTGGGTGGAGGGAGAAGCAATATACACATCTTTAAAAAAAGGTTAAAAATGTCTTTGTCATCAGGTGAGTGTAAAATTCAGAGGCAATTTACGAAACACCAAAGAAACCTAATCTGATTTAGTTAAATTTAGGAAAAAGAGAGACTCTTTCTTTTACCAGTATGGAAACCTTCCCTTCCTCCAGTCTCTAAAACATTTGTCCATCCTTGTGAACTGACTTCATATACACTAAACCCAAGCTGCCTTAAAAAAAGACCTCCAAGAAATACCCACCATGCAGCTAGGTGAATTTGCATAACAGCTTTGAGATTAGAGACATTTTATGCTTAACAAATCAGAGTCGATAGCAAGTAGTGCCTGAGTAAATGTCTATAATTAAGCAGTAATGATGTATGGGATCTAAGCAAAGATCACAGTAATTTTTTTTTTCCATAAGTGGCTGATTAATCCCAGTTAGAGCTACTATAGAAAAATCAGATGGGTCTCTGTTTTTTCCATTATATCTTACTCTTGGCTTCTCTTTTAAAGCTTTTCTCCACCCTGCTTTCTTGCGATTCCCTTGCCACTGTGTGTCAGAACCCAGGAACTCTGTTTCTGGGCGAGGAAAACAGTCCATCATTCATCTCCACTGGCTCTAGCAGTGAAGAATTGCTAGCTCCTACAGTGGCACTGGATATTAATGGCTTCCTTGTAATAGAGAAGGGGAAGCAATTGACTCCCAACACAAGGTGCATTGAAAGGACTGCTACAGCATTTACTTTTCAAAGGATGAAACATCTCTGAATGTCAATGGACCCCATGCAGCCTCCACCTCTGTCTCATCGACCTCCGGACAAGACAGCCGGCAGTAGGAGTGGGGAAAGTGTTAGCCCAGCTCACAGACCTGGCAGAGCTCCACATCCAGGCTCAGCGTGACAAGCTGTCAGACCAATAAAATGTTTTGACCTTGAACTTCTTACCAGAAGGCAAGAGAGTGACACTGCCATCACCGGCAGCCCTCTCCTTTAAGGCACAAATCTCTAAATGGTTTACCATTTACCAAGGCACAAATCTCTAAATGGTTTACCGGCACTTGCACAGCAATGTGCCAATCCCAAAACAATCAACTGAGCCCTGCAATGAAATGCTTCCCCTGGTCCCCTCACCCCTCCTCCCTGTTTGCCCCATGAAACAAAACACCCCTGTTTCTCTTTCCGTCAGACTGGGAGACTAAAAGAGCCATATTTAAACTCAGATAAAATAAAGGCACGTCCCTTATGGCCAAAGTGTAAGATGTCATTTAAATAAACTTTCACAAAAATCACAAAGTGCTCTGCTATAAATGAGTGATTCTTAACGCAGCCAGTGATCAACAAACTCACTTCCTAATTAAGTGTAGGAGCGTAATGAGGAACAGGGCATCCTTTGTTTCGCCAGCCCGTGTGAACTCCAGCCACAAGTCCCCAGACTCTCCTAACTCCTGCGTTCGGAGCTTGTAATTAGTACATAAGGAACCAGGTACTACAGCAGCAGCCCCTTGGACAGTGGGTCCATTCACGACCAGCCAGATGTGAAGAGTGTTCAAAGGGGGCCGACCGACTCACATATTGCCTGGTGTTGTATGACACTGTAATCTCTGGTTTTCAGCCCTACAATCAATAGGCACTGTCATTTTTAATGTATTCTAATTAGCTGGTAAATTTTACAGAAAAGTTCAGCAATGTAAGTAGAGCTACTGAGCTGGCTGGTGGAGGGCAGGTTGGTCAGTGTGCTTAGTATTTCCTAAACTACCCCCAGTTTAATTAGCAGCAGAGATATTCATGTCAGTAGGATAAAAATTGGACTATGGGGTGTGTAATTAATTTCAGGAGCTTTCAAATATACCTCTTTTAAATATTAAAAAGAAAACTGGAAAGGTACACAGAGAAAAGTGTTACGATGAGCAAAAGTGAACCTCCACCCAAGGCAGCAGGAAGTTTCCAAGGGGATCTCACTCAAACATCCCCATCAGTTGTTCCCCTCTGAACAGTGAGACACTGTTCAGGTCTCCATCCCAGAAAACCCAACCTCTAAGGCAGCAGACCGTGTTCAGAGGTCAGGAGTCACTGTTATCTCGCTTGCACAGCTTATTAACTCAAGGTCTTGGACATGCTTAGTAGCCTGCGCTGGGCTGACACCCACCAGCAAAGGTGCATATCCTGTCCACCAGACAGTGGAAGGCAGTGGTAGCAGGTAAAAATTTATAATAAAATATTGGATTTTAAAAGTATTATTATCACTACTGGATGTAAACTGCTTCTCTGAAAGAAGGAAAATGGGGTCCTCCTGTATCTGATGGTTTTACTGTCCTCCAGGAAAGACAATATGAAGAATGCATATTGTATTCAAAGCCCTTTTGCAGACAATCAACAGCTTTCTGATAACAATAAACATTTTAGTACAACACAGTGATGCAGCACGTAATGAGCAGAGCAACTCCATTCACTGATTTCCACAAACACCTGTATGAATACACATTTAGCACGGGTTTACAAAGAGCTGTTAAAGAAAGGTTTGTGCAGCCAGCTTGTGTCTATCAGCTCTGGTCTGGGGAATATATGGGCACAGATTATAAAAGAATAGCAGGTGAGCCACTGATAATTACTAAGCAACACCAACAAATTATGAACTGCAAATAGATTAACCTAAAAAATAAGCTGAGGTGCCACAGGCTATTACATGCTTACATTAATCATTTACTGAATTACTTTGGTAATAATAATAATAATAATAAACCACATTCACATTAAAATATCAAGTTTTCTTGTAAAATAAGATAGAGAACCAAAATGAATGTGTTGAATATAAATTGTACCTCTGGATTTAATTCTAATTAATGGTGAAAAAAAGATGAAAGAGAGAACATTTTTCAAAACTGTGTGCAGATACCAGATATCATCGAATGAAAAATCCCTTTGGAGGAAATAGATTCTCTATTCTTATCACATGCCAGAGAAACAACCTTGTACTTAATACTTGTAGACAAGTAAGTCATTCATCTAGAAGCAATCTTCAAATTGTGAGGCATTATCGAGTTGTTTGTTCACTTTGTTTCTTTTGTAGATTAATGAGTTCAGGCTATCTCTAGAGTAAGGTGGTGATGAAATCCTCCTCCGTCTGGTTCATGCCTCTTAGCCACTATGAGATAAGTTACACTGCACCGCATCCAGTTATCTCAGGTTAGTATGAATTGCTCCATGCAGCAACAGCAGAGAGGATCAAAACCAAGAGACTTTTGAAAAGGCTGTTCCTGAAACCCACAGCTGTAATGGAGTCTGAGCAGGAAAACATTAAGAAAAAACTCACAACTCCTATCCTGTGGCAAGATGTATCCTCTTAAATAGTCATACCTGCATCTCTAGAGGCTGTCCTCCAGTGACGATTTAATGATTAATAACACAAGTATAAAGGAGGGAAATGAAGTGATGGGAAAGACAGCTTTTCAAGTAGCACCTCTCTTCCAGTGTTGTCTGTGATTACGTATTCTCCATGTTGTGAAAAACGCTGCTTGTTGTGTGCTAGGCAATATCAGACACCACTCATATGCATTACTCATTTATTTACCTAAGTCAAAACCAATGTGAGAAAAAGTGATGTGGCACAGGCATCACAGGCTTTTTAACAATAATGTTACTGAGGAACTATTAACGACCCAGCCTCTGCTGCATTTGACCTCCGAGCAGGCTCTCGAGATATGTGACTCTTGCTGGGTTTGAATGTCTGAAAAGATAGACTGTAGGAGCTCATGCACATCACTTCAGGATCTGACCTGTTTTTTTTCTGGAAGTCTTTTCTCCTGTTGCAGCAGCTGGATAGTAGAAGCACGCAGCCAGCTCACCTAGGGTTAACAGACATCGGCTGAAAGCACTGCTGGGAAATACACATACCTATCCCAGCTGCCACCCAAGAATCTCACTCCAAGTAGCCTAACATGTAAACAGGAATTTCTATATTATATCAAAAGAGAGGTACCCCAAAATCTGGCACAGTCATGTATTCAATACGTGGTAGAAGGGAAGGGATGGTATGAGAAATTCCTATAAAATGAGACTAGCACAGGTTTGTTTAAATTAATGAATGTCCACCACAGAGTTTGACTGATTTTCTTCTTGTCTCTGTTTCTTCCCACATCACTTGTACTTGTGATTCACACTGAATGGCTTTAATTTGTCCTTTCTCCAATTCATTTTGCTCTCTCCTAAAGTGGATTCGGAACTCAGAAAGGTTGGCATACAGGACCCGCATGTGAATTTACTTCATTGGTGCATGAGAAAAGCCAAAAGAATCAAATAACAAATAAGGCTGCCTTCATGCTAACACCAGCATAGAAATCACAGATTTCTGTCAACCAATGATTGATTTTTATCATCCTCAATATTACTGTTGGAGACTACTGCTCATTTGTCATGATTTTTGCAGGGCTTAACTGGGAATTCTTGCTGAGAGAGGAAAGCTCTGTCCAAACTGCTTGGTGGTGTTGATATCACTCTCAAATACCTGTCCATCTGCTCCTCTCTGGTCACATATAACAAACAGCAGACATCAGCTCCCAACTCAGCTTTACACACAGCAGACTGCTGGATCTCACCCATGCCTGTGCAAAGCCCTGACAGTGTGAAAAACAGGGAGAAGGAGACGTGTCTGAAAACGAATCATCTTGCACCACTTTGGCGTGCGCTGACAGGCAGTAGCTGAGAGGGAAGCTGCGGTTACTGCTATGTTAACAGGTCTCTCCATAAATCCATCATATTAGGGGAGTCCTTATGTGACGTGTGGGAATTAAGATAGGTGGAAAACAGGAAATACACACTAACAATAAAAGTGGGTTTTAATCAAAAACACACCTGGTGGAAGAATGGAACGATTTCAGCTTGAAGAACTGCATGCAAGCCCAAGCCAGGCTTACCCAAATGAGCTAGAATAAACTGTAAAGATCAGTTGAAGAAATTTTCTAAACGTGTGAAGATATAAACCATGTTACAGAGTGAACCATAGCCAATCTGAATCCAATCGTTATTTTTCCAAATAATGATTGCAACCTAAATATCTTCTGCACAAGATGAAAACACAACTATGTTAGTAATAATTTAATTTAATTAGTTCAATATTGAATTATAGAAAATTCTTATGTACAAGATGTTTAAAAAGCTCTATAGTCAATAATGAGGTTTTGGAATTAAATATTAGCTCTGAAATGTAACAACAAGTATTTGTTGAGTATTTCACAGCTGTCATTAGAGGGAAAATTGTACTAAAACTTATTTTATACAAGTCATCATAATGGAGCCCTATTCAAAATGCCATACTCAAGCAGGCATTTTTGTGAATCCTAGTTAGTGTCTAACCACAGCTCCAGGAACATACATATCTCTGCTAACATAATGACACATCTTCCATGAACCTAAGGGTATTGCTATACCTCCTGAGTTATTTCCAGATAGTCACATGGGGCATGGCCTAGCACGCTGCTGAGCAGAGACACTATCCTGGCTCTCAGAAGTTTACCACCAAATGGCTGGAGTAGCTCTTCCATCACATCCCCTCTGATCCTTCTCTTCCCCCTTCTGGCTGATTACTTCATCTTGCTTGAGAAAACCACCTAGATCTATCCAATCAAGTCATTTTTTTAAAGATCAAGCATACAGGGAAAATACCTCCACAGAGCAGACTCCTTTGTTACCACACATAGGTGGTAATAACTTTGGGGCAGGCTAACAGCTGACAATCGTGCTTTGTTGTAAAAAGTTTATTCTCATATCCAATACCATAATATGACAAAAAAACACAAAACAAAACAAAAAAACCAAAAACAAACCAACAAAAAAAAAAGCAGAGAGGAAGAAAGAGACATAGACAAGGAAGAGAAGTGGTGCTTTAAGGTAAAATGGGTTGTGTGTCAAGTAGGAGAAAAGATATTTGAAGGTTAATCCACACAGGGCTTCTCTGATCATAAATCTCCTAAAGTAGCTGCTATGGAAAAAGAAGAGTATTGTTTCCAATACTGGAGATAATCACTAATTAAAACAAAATATTTTTATATTCAGTGAGCTTGTTTTAATAACCACAGTCACGCTAATGAATCACACCAGAGGCACCAGACTTGACATCACTTAGTGAAAAAAAAAGATGTCTTTTAGTGGGGTGGGTTTTCATCATCTCTTTATCGATTAATTAGCATCTTGAGCTAGTTGATATTCTTCAAAGCATTTGCAAGTACAGTGGATATAGATGTTCATCTGTCATACTAGACATTCAAACATACAGAGAGATTAGGCTCATCTTCAGGAAACACCATAACATAATGTTGTTCTGCCAAAAAATGAAAAAACAGCCACACACATTGCCATATTTATTGTCCTGAGTCAGTTGTCCACAGACCTCTCTGTAAGTCCATAGTCTTATCTGAGTATGTATGCTTGAGATTAAAATTGTAAAACTCTGGAGAATTTAAAGTGGAAATTTTAAAGGTATAAGCTACCTGTTGCCCTGAATCATCCTATGGCCTGCTGAAAATCTTGAAGGAAAGCCTTATTTTTCCAGGCTGTTCCAATTTTTGGAGTAGAGAAAAGAGAAATGCAGAAACACAGCTGACATGACATGTCCTACTTTTAAATAAGTCAGATGACCATTTCATTTCAAACAGTTAACTGATTTATGTACCCAAGAAGCATTTGGTTCAAGGGTTCTTAGTTGTTGTTCCAGTGTCCATAGTGACAGTTATGGACACCAAAAGAATTGAATGAATGACTTGCTGAAGAGTTATGAGAAGGTATCTTTTCCCTCATGTTAAGGAAATCAGATTCTTACAGTTTTTGTACATTTCACACTTTCAATTCCTAAAAGTCTGAGGGTTCAATGGCTTCTTTCTGATTAAAGAACAGATGTTTTTGTCAAAATGGTGTCTTGCAACATTTTGTACAAGAAAACATAAAAATATTCTTGTCTTCTGAATTACTCACTCCTATCCATAAGAGCTGATATGTTCTGATGTTCATTGAGAAAGGTCAGCTAGATGACCTGTGTGCTTAAAGTTAACCAACCTCTTACATTTGTAGTAATTTAAATTCTCATCACTTTCCACTTGTACGATCTCATGTCTCTTATAGAATAATGAAATATCTCAAGTTGGAAGGGACCCCTAAGGGTCATCAAATCCAACTCCCCGATTCTTGCAGGACTGCTAAAACTAAACCATGCCGTGAGAGACTGAAAGAGTTAATGTATGTCATTACATAATTACATACATTATGTACGCAATTTAGCCCAGGGGGATTTATAGAACTTTAGTGGCTCTCCTCCTGCCTCTGAGGTGAGACAGGACACATAACATCTAAGAGTGTCACCCAAATACTCCTTGAACTCTGGAAGGTTTGGTGCTGTGACTACTTTCCTGGGGAGCCTCTTCCAGCAACCTTTTATGAGGGAATGGAAGGAAAGTGCTGACATATTGAGGTCACTCAATATTTAGTCCCTCCATCATTAAGAGGGAATTCTATCAAATGCACTGCAATCACCTCTGTTTCAGAAATATTATCTTTGGAAATTTCTTAAATTCCATTTAGGAAATGGAATTTTTAAGAATTAGAGGAATGAGTAAAGGAAGGACAAGACATGGTAGTCAGACACCATTATTCACCATGAGGCTGATGAGCTGTTGTGTTCTACTCAGCGAGGTGGGACAAAATCTTCAAACTCAGCATCTGGAACACATGTAGGCTTTCAGTCAGTTCATGGAAGATTTCCTGAGTGATGACTCTCTGGATTGCCTCTATTGTTTTGGGAGAGTTTGATGCTGAATCACTTTTTCTTGATTTTTGAAAAGGTCTTTGCTGTTAACTCTGGAAAGTCCGTCAGACCTCACAACAGGACCCAAGTTCGATAGGTATTCAGTTTTAAGATTAGTGTGCACATATTGCAGAATTCTCTAAGGATAATTTTAAAAAGACAACTGCAATTATAGATATAATATTTGATACTAGAGAGGGGTGAAGAGGAGAAGCTTGCTTTACTCTTACAGATTTGTCTTCTATTTATTATCAGCCCTATAAACATATTGATATTTGCCTTTTCCCCTGGGTTCTCAGGGAGTATCCCTTCTAAAACAGAAAAAAAATACATTAATTAAATAACTTTTTAAGCTGTGCTGCAAACACAGGGAAAACACTTCTGAGAAACACCATTGAGGTCACCTGCACAAAAACTTTAGAGTAAAATTAGGCCTTGAACTTCCAGCATCACTTTGAATGTCCTTGCTTGGAAATAAATCACTTAACATGTACAAAGGCATAGTTTCATATTGAAACTAGTGGACACTGTTAAAGCATAAGTCCTAATGATGATTAAGGTTAATGATCTTGATCATTGAATGGGTTTTTTTAATTCCCCATGAGGGTCATTGTATAACTGAATATGACATTGATAGTGAACATTGCTGTGAAAACTGCAGATAAATTATCCAAGCGGTTATCCAGGCAGTATAACTAGTAAAAATAGCTCTGTGAAGTTCTTAAAAATCTAAAAATCCTTCTAACTTGTACCTTACTGTCCATATGACTCTCAGAGACCTTTTGGATGTTAGACTGTCTAATTATCTGTTATGAATCTGAAGACAGAAGAGATGAAAATTCCTAAGGAACAATAATGAACTTATTTGGTAGAATTAGTTTTTAAGACTTTATATTTCTACATTTGGGATTTTCTTATGTTGCTTTATGGCTTTAAAGTACTTGAAATAAGTGAGATTGGAGATGAGCCTTTTTCAGGAGAGGGAGCCAAGAAAATGTTGGTGCTATAAGGAGAAGTGGTAGAAGTATATTTTTGCTCTGAGCTTACTTTTAATGCTAAAATCTAGCGGTAGGAAGGGACATACATTATTGGAAGTTTCATCTTTCACACGGTACATAAATCTGAGTTATTAACCACATATGGTTATCAAATAACTCATGGAACTTTGCACAAGAGCTGCAGTGTTAAACTGTCCTGGACCTATTATGACTGACAAAAATAAATAAAAACTCTTTATATTCAACTTGTCAACTTAATCTGTTAAAGAGCACTTGAGTGATTCCTGCCCAGGGATCCAGCACACACCTTGGGGTTACGGAAGCTCAATGACATGCCCCTCGAGCAGACCACAGTGTCCAACCACATACCTGCTCTTAGTTCATCACAGATGTGGTGTACCTGGGATTTCATCTTTTTTACTGGGATTTCAGGTTTTATTTCATGCTTGAAGCAACCCAGGAGCTCTGTTTACCACAGCCCAGCTGAGGCGTGGGACCTCATTCAACTGCAGCAAGTCAAGTAGGCTTCTGTGTGAGCCTTGATATGAAACCTCTCCTTTGTATTATATCAGGAAGAGCAGCACGTCTGGAAGGACACGATGACTTTTCATGTGAGAAGGGTTGCCAGACCCTGCTGGGTATATGCCGAGATCTCATTCTCACATAACAATAATACTTTGCAATTCTCTGCATGTAGGGTGTGGGGTTTGGTGTAGTTACAGGAGTAGTTGAAGGACAATGAGGAAAAAAAAAAATCAACTTTGAAAACATGTGGCAAATCTGAATGGGATGGGCTGAAACCTTAGACACATGAAAAAGTGTTCATGTACCGCTTGTGAGTCCCTCTTTGGTGACAACATCCGTGATGGATCTGCACTACGTGTTTGTTCTTGGTTTGTGGTTTGCTCCCACACGCATGTGGAAGGCAGAGACATCTCCTTCCCTGGAGGTCTTCGGAGGAAGGCTGGTGGAAACAGGCTACCCCAGGATGCAGCAACGAGCAAGCACGGCACAGCACAGAGATGTCAGGGAGGAGAAGGAACAGACCAGAGGGCCTTGACGAGGTGGAGGGGACATCCTGGGGACCAAAGGAAAGCTGCAGGACTTACTGCTGCACAGAAAGTCACAGAGCTGGTTTGGAGCCAGGGCTCCCAGATGATTGAGAGGGTGATGGTAGCCTTGTTTACAAACCTTTTTACTTTTGCGCTGTCTTCCCTCGCTCTTCAGAGCTTATGCTGTTTTAAAAGATGGATTTTGCTTTATTATTTTCTCTTTTTAGATTCAAATATACCCTGCCTTTTTGTACTTAAAAGCCTTTTTTATGGAACTTTTAGTACAAGGGAACGCTCTAAGCAGATCCATCCCAAGCCACAGATACAGTCACCATACGACATGATGCAAGGAATGCAGAGTCCTATAGCCAATTCAAAGTGGATTCCAATTAGCAAAAGAAATTTTCCCTCTTTTTATTTAACTTGAATAAAACTGCAGCTCAAATAAGTAAAAAGCAGTAATCTGTTCATAAATCATTACAAATAGGAGCTGCATGTGTCTTTAAATTCACAATATGAATGCAGTAGCTACAGTCCCTTGTTGATTAATCTTTTCTTGTACCATTTCACTTGTTTTTCATCACTTTGCTATGTTGATAGTCATGGCCTTCAGCTGTCTCTGGTTTCTGAAAATCACCTCAAACTAAAAACTCCTTAGATCTTTTCCTATTTGAAGAGTTCCTCTCTCTCAGGGTAAGAATTCAAAACATACTACATTTGATTGCTTTAAAATGAAAATTGCCTCCTCCTGCAACTCTCAGTCTTGCTCCTGGTATAAAGATATCTTATCATCCTGGGCTGAAATTTTCCAATAGTCATAAGCATGCTTTTATTACACTCAGGAATCAAAAAACCAGTTATTTCCACCAGGAGATGAACACTAAAGCATTAAATTTGATAGGACAACTGCAATGATAAGTCCAACCTGGCTGTGTTGACCATTTGCTCCATGGACTCTAGGCAACCCACCCATGGATGTCTCCCAGGATATGAATTGGCCTTTTGGGTGGATTTTGCACAGTCAGATCAACCCCAGGCAGTATAGTCACATCTCTAAATTATACCTTTTAGTGATGCTATGGATCTATATCCAATTTCTGAAAAATACTTTAAAAGACGGTGCTATCTTAGGAATGGAGCAAGGCAGAAATACTGTCAAAAGGAGAGAAAAATCAGTAGTAAAGCTCTTCAAGCATTTATAAAATGGTCAATTATTTCAGCAGTGTTTGTTCCAAAGCATGCAGTGCCCTCACAGAAGCAGATTAGCATTAGGCCCTGCTACTCTACCTGATTTTTGGTACAAGAACAAACTCCTGAGCTATAATAGAGTTGTAGAGCCATACAAACTCCAGGCTTCTGTTTCCTATGTGCCACATGCACCGGTTGTGCTGGCAGGGTATGGAAAGGCCCAAGCCTCCTCCACCTGGATTTTCACAGACATTCCTAGATTTATCAGGACATCACGTAAAAACTATCAACAGAGCAATAAATACCTGCATTACTACTCTTTTCACTAGGGCTGAATAACTCAATTTTATTCTCTATGAAGCTGAAAATCTACTTTTCATGTTATAAAATATGACAATGCATAAACTAAGGACACCATTTAGATTGTTTTTAAAAATAAATACGTGAAGTACAACAGCATGACTCTGTGAGAATGTATGGGGCATGAGGGAGTCCTGGGCTCTGGGTCAGTTTCTACATTTTCACTAATGAATGTAAAAAGAGGCAGGGGATTATCTTTTCCAGATGAGGGCCCTAAACTCTAGCATGCATACCTCCTCTTCCTCTTTTTCTTCCAACAAATTTCAGCCAGCAAGCTGTGTTGTCAGCCAGTGTCACCAGACTGCTCCAGCCCCACTCTGCATGTTCACATTTCTAAAACCTTTGTCTTTGTGTTTCCTGGTCTCTATCCACAAGACTGTGAAGTACAATGAGTTCTGCTAAGGACCCACTTTCTTGGTCATTCACAAATTACATGTCAGGAACCATTGATTCAGAGTTAATATTCAGACCTTTATACTGGTTTACTTTCAAGATGTAGCTACGGAAAGATGTTTCCCCATCCATGCATCCATCCTCATCCTCTATTTGGATGAAGAAACCAAGCCTGAATGTTGTGTTGTCTTGGCTGTCTTTGCACAGTACATGATAATTGCACAGCACATAATGTTGCAAATAAGTTGGATTGTACAAACATGAGTTTTCGGAAGCTCGAGTCATTCTACCCCAAGATATGAATTAAGAGAACAATAATAATGAGAGCATAACATAAACCACATAAACCAAATTCTAGTCCCTAGGCTGATAGTTATGAAAGGGGATATATTCCTGAACTTGGTGCTGACTAGACAGCAAGAGAGGCAACAGATTTGCTAAAAGAGTTGAGTAAGAGTGGAGACAAAATTAGAAAATAGCTACTATGGGTTGTAATAGAACAAAAGTAGCTCAATTCTTTACCTGCTTTTGTCAACAAAGGACTTAGAAGATGAAAGCAGACTGCCAGAAGCACTCAAAAAGTATTTCTCAGCCCTTTGAAGTATCATATTTAAAGGTTTCTTATCAACAGAAGTTGAACCTCAGGAAAGAATATCAGTATCTGGATGTTGCAACTGGCTCATAAGGTGATCCACTCTGAAAAGAGGCCTTGTGTGGTGACTATGCACAGAGACCACACTGCTAGCTAGAAGACAAAAAACAAATGTCAAAGAAGAGTTGTGGATACTGTAGAGAAAATACTATACAAAACTATGTTTAGCATGGAACACACCCCTTAACTTCTGCTAGACCATCTACTACTCATGTACTTGAAAGATGCCATCAGGAGCACAGGCAACAGCAATCAGTGTTTTCCAACCAGTTATGCCTTACACAGGAGCTGTGTAAGGCATTATTGGCATGCAAATTTAGCCCCACTATGCACTTGCTTGCTTAAAAAAAAGACCACAATGAGGAGCAATGAAGCAAATGGAAGACAAGACGTCACTGTCAAAGTCACAGGATCCATTAGAATGTGTAACAGCCTTGTAGTCAATGATGAATTCTTTAAGCTGAATATTTTCATAGATCTATACCCTCTAACTACATCAATAAGACAACTCACATTTCCAGTGCAAATAAGAAAGTATTATCAGACTACAAAAAAACCAAACCCAAACATTTTCAATATCTCATGCCAAAGGTAAATATTGCATAAGGGAGGTAGGTATATAAAGATACTTTGACAACCAACTGGCAGACCAAGTTGAGCAAGGATGTAATTTGGAAACCAAATCATAGCAGAATTATAACAGTACCACCAGAGGAAACCTCACAGACTTGTCATAGTTAGCAGCATTTTGTGCCTGAGATGTGACAACGGCGTAACTGAACTTGAACAGAACAAAACTGCACTCTGGTTTGTCTGCAGGAAACAAGGGACTAAGTAAACTATTTAATAAAAAATCAGTTTTGCAAAATGCTGACAATGTAAAGGCATTCCAGCATTGGTGCTCTCAGGACGCTCAGCTTTGGGCATTGCTTACAGCTTTAGGAAAACAAGATAATAATAAGCACAAGAAAAATTCAAATGGCAAATGCTGGGAGCTGCCTGAGAAGGGTACTTTCCTAACTCTCAGCAGAGCATAAATATGTTTTTTCTCTATCTCTGAGGCCTGCTTTCTTTAATTTCTACTTCCTACTTCTGGACAGGAATTAGCTTTACTCACTTCAGAGAGTTGCTTCACCTTATTGCCCCAGGGAGTCTTCAGTGATGCCCTATGGCACACATTAGGATATCCCTGTCTTCATGCATACAGCAAAGAATGAGCACCTAAAGGAAAAGGATGTGGAAAATATAAAAATTAGCATGCAGAGCAGCTTGGTTTTAAGCAAAATTTTCCAGTTTTCCCAGAGAGAGTGGCAAATTTTTGAGTCAGTTAGAGTGGGGCTCCCATTCTCAGTGAACAGAGTGGAGAGCTTACTGAGGCAAAGTCCAAGACCAAAAGATTAATCTTGAATCCTAAAGCAAGACTCTCAAACAAAATGAGTTACAAGATAAATATAAGTGAATAAGGGTTTGTTTGTTTGTTTGTTTTTCCAGTGGGAAAAAAAAACTCAATAGCATCTCCTAATGAAATACTGATGGCTTTCCTCCCTTTCTGTTTACTGGGGTTTCTTGAGATCCTAGGGTATTTTGACTGCAGAAAAATCTCCGTTTTAGAGGGTAAACTGTACATCAAGGTTGTAATCAAAATACACCTACAGTCACCATATACTCTTGTTTTCTTATGAAGACCAAGTGTATACAAAACAGCAGAAGTGTGTTCTCAAAGGACCATTGCAAAGAGACACCAGTTCTGCTGCAGAATAAACTGAAGACTGAGCTCCTTCTTGCAGTGATGTGAACTGCCAAGACACAGCTAGTTCCCTCATTTTGGACAAATACTTATTTTCGTACAGTATGTAGGTTTCCCCAGTATGTAGTTCCCACTTCGAGGACCAGCTCAAAGGCAAGTTATGGTCACTGCTCTCCCTTCTCCAAGTGATGCTCTCGACCTTGTGCTTGGCATTGTTAGAATGCACAGCATGTGGGAGGCAGGCTTGGACCTCTGCCACCCAGCTCAGACCACATGTTACACGCCGATGAGAATGGCACATGCGATGCAGCCAGAGTCACACATGAGTGCTCCCACTTCAGCAACAGCAGTAAATCATCTTGACGAAACCCCTAGTTCAAAGCGAGTGTTGATCCCTGCCACTCTTGTGATTTTAATTGCTTTGGTGAAATGAGAGGGTTTTCCCTCTGAGACATGCCATCGAAACAAAGCAACAAAAAGCTGGGAAATGCAGTGTTAATTGTGTCACAACCATTGAAAAAAGCAGAAAAGTGATGAGAACAGGGTGGTTTCAGAGTCCTTTGCCTCTGTCACTGTTTTTGACCATGCTGCCTTGTGGCTAGTCAGACATCCTAGACATGGGCTCTGCCCAATCCAGGGGAGATTGCTCACAAAGCCAGTTATTTAAGGTTGTCTTACTGAACACAGGACATTCTGAGACAAGATATTGTACTGCTCAGACATCACAGGTGAGACAGCAGAGTAAAATTAGTGCTCTGTAACAGCCAAAGTTGACAACATAGCAGCTGGTAATGAATTTACTTCTTCCTACCTGTTACCTATGTCTAAGGGGTCCTGAGATGCCCTTGAAACTGAATGACTCATGAAGCCTTGGCTGCCCTTGTACAGAAAGATGTGATGTATGTCAAAACTGGTATGTCACTCAGGTCACACAGAGACAATCTGATGACGAGTGTGATACTCATTCTTCAAGCAAGGTGAAAAGATAGGTATGGGTACCTTTCCCCAAAAAAATATTACATCCAAGTGAAACAGTAAAGGAAAAAAGGGTGAATATCGCAAACGTTAACTCAATAAAGGAAAAAAGAGTGAATATATAGGATGCCTACAAGAAAGTTGGGGAGGGACTTTTTACAAGGGCAGGGAGTGACAGAACAAGGGGAAATGGCTTTAAACGGAAAGAGGGGAGGTTTAGATTAGATATTAGGAAGAAATTCTTCACTGTGAGGGTGGTCAGATACTGGTCCAGGTTGCCCAGAGAAGCTGTGGCTGCCCGCTCCCTGGAAGTGTTGAAGGCCAGGCTGGATGAGGCTTTGAGTAACCTGGTCTAGTGGAAGGTGTCCCTGCTGATGGCAGGGGAGTTGGAACTGGATGATCTTTAAGGTCCCTTCCAACCCAAACCATTCTATGATTCTATGAATATCCCAACCATTAGCCCAAGTCTCCAGCCTGCAAGAGTTTTCATTATTAATTACGATGCTTCCTACCCATTCAAGTTTTGCAGAGGGCAGAGAAGGTTCTCAGCAGCTCACAGCCAACCTGGTGACCTGTCCCAGGGCACAGCCCTGCTGACTGACACCCTCCCATTCAATCCAGTACAGGCGTAACACCCAAAGGAAAGGGACCTCCTCACACTGACTCAGCACTGGAAGCAGAGGCACCATGAGACAAGCTAGTCTTTAGGGACTCCACTGTGACTGCCAACACTGGCAATGGCTTTTATTATATGGATAACTATTCATTAAAATCTGGACCAGGACCAAACAGATACAGATGGAAATGCCTTTTTTTCCTCATGGAATTATTCCAAACCCGAGCTCTAGGTCCCAATATATATCTTCTTACCAGCAGGTTCCCAAAGAAGAAGAATGGCTTACAACAGTTTTATAAAACCCAGCTGTTTAGAAAACTCAGATAATTTGCTCTACCCCCAAATCTACGGATAACAGCCCAAATAACTTTTTTTTTTCACTAGTGTCAATGAACAATAGACAGAGATATCCATGAATACACTGTGTAGCCTATAAGTGAACTTCTAAACCCAAAACAAGTTAACACATCTATTGCACTACAACATTACCTGCTATTGAGTTATCCCCATGAAAATTGGCACAGAACAGCAGATAAACAGATTCTCTTTCATATGAAAGGTCTTATATGAAACAAGAATAAATGTTAACTCCTTGTTTGAATGTTGAAGCTCTTTTCCCAGCTGTACCAAACAGGGAAAATGCCATCAGCAACTGGAAGCCAAGAGCAACGTCTTAATTTTATTTTTCATCTTTATTTTGGAGACCTTACTTACCTCATTGTTAGTCTCATATGCTAGTTTAGGACTCCTACTCCCTGCATGATAATAAATATATTCGAGGCAATAAATATCAAAAAGGAGGAACAAACATACATTTTATAAGGAAACTTCATGTTTAACTGAGGTTTTCCTGTGTCAGTAGAAACCAGGATTGAGATTTTTACACAGCCCACCAAATAAATTGATCAGATTGAAGGAAGATGGCAAGAAAATTATGGATTTGCTTATCACTGGAAGTCAGACATGAAGCTGAAGGGCTCATTAAACATGTTTCTGTGAGAAAGGTGCAAATACTTCACAAGAAAAAAGGTTTCAAGATAATTAATATGTCTTATTCTGAGGAAAATCTCAGTACAATATTTAAATGCACCATAAATGTACCCTACAACATGCTTCCCTGACTCCTTGTGCAGGAACTGGAGAGCACCAACTATTACCCAGCTGCATCTGTTCGCTTGTGTACTCTGAAAAGGTTTAATGAACCACAAAGTGTATTTTGCTCTCTTCATGGATCAGGGAAGCTAAAGTCCTGGGGGTAAAATGGCTTGTGTTGTTTCTGCTGCTGTGAATTGGGCCCTCAGGGGTACATTTTCAGTGCAATGCGTGTGGATTTGGCTGCTTGAATCCCATTGATGTTGATGGGACTCATGTAGCTAAAATGCCATGAAGTGCTTCAAAATGTGTCCCCTGGTGTCTGTAAAGCATCGTTGTCTTTTCAAATAAAATTGACCAAACTAGTCTGATGGCGGTGCTCCTTCTCAGCAAGGTCTGAGTACTTGTGCAGATTTGCAAGCAAGAGCACACAGGAATGCATGGAAATTCATACTGCATCTGCCTCTCCACACATACTTTCCAAGAACTGAATTGCCCAGGCTTTTGGGTCACTGTGGTAAAAAATGATATGAGAAATGTTAGAAGATAATACTCTGACAAGTTCCTTCATATAGGCCAAATTCTGTTGCTGGTCACTCACACTGGGTACAACAGGAGTATCGCTCCAGATCACCATAGAAAATATGAGCAGAGAGATTATAACATTCCCACCCTCTCCAGCAAATCATGATGGGGGTGGTAAATTCTATTGTTTTGGAACAGAATCAGCATAATTGAATTGACTGTCACTAACCTGAATTTGAGTAATCTCACTCATGTTTGCAAATTCTTTTTCTTATTATTTACCTTGACATTTAACCAGGCATTAAAGTCCCACTATTTGAATGCTTTCCAGTTTTTCATAATACCCCGTAATATCCAGGATACAAGACAAATTAATAATATTTTCATTGCTGATTATGTGGCTACTCCAAAGGGCTGACTAACTAAGAGCAGAGAAATGTGTGAGTTGCTTAATATGGTCCCAGCTATGTAAGTCTATTATGTGTTTTAGATCAATTTAAGGTTCTCATGTGGTGCTAAGACCTTAAGGTGGTTGAAAACACCTAAACTTTCAAACAATCACATATGAGGGAAGAGTTAGAAGGGTTGAGAAGGAAGAGGAGACAATGCTGCTACTATTAGGGTTGGGTTTTTTTTCATCTGCATGTTTATCAAAGTAATATGCATAGAAATATCCATTCTGGATACACACAGTATGGAAATGCCTGCTTAAGCCTGTGGTAAAACAACTCGTTAGTACACCTCTAGTATCTGTTCCAGCTATAAGGAGTTGTGTCTGCACCCACTGGAGTAATGCAATTAGATATTAAAGCTAGAACAAACTGTTGTTGGAAGAGCACAGGTGGGAGCTTTTCAAAGGGGTAGGGGGGCACCTGAAAGGGAAATCTCTTAGGTGGATTACAAGGCAGGGATCAGAGGAAGGGGATCCATGTTCCCCGTGACATTGGAGGAGAAGGGGCAGAGGACATGGTGGAGGAGAGAGGCCAAGGGACTGGAAAACTCATCAGGGTCTCAGTTCAGCTGCACAAACTACACATGAGATGTCAAGGGGGTTTCTATCACCCCTCTCCTTCCTCTTCTCTTGTCTTTCTGTTTTAACTTCGTTGGACTTCCCATATAACACAAGCCACAGAAGAGCAGTCAGGAGTTGAAGCCATAATTTCCTGTTAAGCCAGGCTCAGAGCAGCTGTGTTAGTCATCCAGGCTGAGCTTAAATGTTTGGAGCGAAGGAAAATTTACTTCTTTCCTTGACAGAAAGGCATGCTTCAGTTTCAGGAGGCATTTGTCTAACTTCAGCTCTCAACAAGCAAACTTTAGTGCACTTGCTCTGCTGTGTTAAATAATCCACCTCCACCAGGACACAGCCAATAATAACATAATAACACGTTGCCTCAGACAGATACAGGACTGGTTCTCCACATCAGTATACTATTTCAGCAAGGCAAAAGGGTCTTTAAAAGGGTGCATGACTATATTTTGCTAATTTTAATGCTCTTTTATAATGGAAAAGCTACTCCAGTGCAAATAAGAGCTGAACCTGAACAATGTAGTAATGCTGAAAACACCTTTTATTTAAAAGTAATTTATTGCAGACTATTTTATAACTAAACTAATATTTTATTCTGGAAATTACCTTTACTTTCAGACTTCTGAAACACAAAGGGCTTCATTTTGGAAGTTTATCACTGTGTTAAATATAGTTCCTGTCTGAAACTTACAAATAAACTGACTGGTTCATATTGTGTCAAACAGCTGCCATTGTAGTCTCTCCTATTTTGTGTCTATACAAACAGTGATTTCTGTGGAGCAGCTATGGTAATTTAATTCATCTGAGGATCTACCCCGTAACATCATATCAGTAAAAGCACAGATTAGTTCAACTTAACCCAATTGACTCTATTCTATACACAGCAGAGCTGAAAATGTGTTAACTTCTTAAGAGAGAAAGAGAGCAAGAGAGCAAGAAAGAAAGAGAGAGAGAAAGAGATAGAGAGAAAAAGAGAAAGAAAGCAAGAAAGCAAGTGAGAAAGCAAGAGAGAGAGAAAGAGAGAGAGAGAAAGAGAGAGAGAAAGAGAGAGAGAAAGAGAGAGAGAAAGAGAGAAAGAGAGAAAGAGAGAAAGAGAGAAAGAGAGAGAGAGAGAAAGAGAAAGAGAGAGAGAAAGAGAGAAAAAGAGAAAGAGAGAAAGAGAGAGAGAAAGAGAGAAAGAGAGAAAGAGAGAGAGAGAGAAAGAGAAAGAGAGAGAGAAAGAGAGAAAGAGAGAAAGAGAGAGAGAGAGAAAGAGAAAGAGAGAGAGAAAGAGAGAAAGAGAGAAAGAGAGAGAGAGAGAAAGAGAAAGAGAGAGAGAAAGAGAGAAAGAGAGAAAGAGAGAAAGAGAGAAAGAGAGAAAGAGAGAAAGAGAGAAAGAAAGAAAGAAAGAAAGAAAGAAAGGAAGGAAGGAAGGAAGGAAGGAAGGAAGAAAGATAATAATTCACAGGATTGTTCCTTAAGTGAAAACATCCTAACCATGAAATCTGATTCCCACAAACATTTTTACATTTTGAAAAGAGATTTTAAAGAAATCATTGTTTGTTCACTTGGACTGGTTAATTGTATTTTAATTTGGTAATTGAAAGCAGATACCCAGTATCTTAACTTCTCTATAAGCATAGCAAATATAGTGGAACAAGAGATGTACTTCTAAGCTCCAGATGTAACGCACAGAGAATTTTTCAATTATTTCTCTGATGGATGCTTAATTCATATGATGTAAATTAATATTTATTCTTCAAAGACAGGATTCTCTTATCTGGCAGTGGCTATAGCAATTCTTTAGGCAGTTGCTGAATGAAATCTATCACTGTTTAAGTTTTGTTACAAACCTGAAGCTCAGAGCAGTGGAGCAAAGGCTGGCTACAGGTTGGAAACCTTTGACGTGCACTTGAGACAAACAGAGTACCTGGGGTCAACTGCAGAGTTGCAGAAAACTCTTATAATATTTACATTTTGCTACCATGTCAGCAAAAAATATACCAAATAGGGAATTCCAAAAGAGCTTTGCTTTGCCTTTCCTTACATCCCAACTGCAAGCTGTACTTGGAACTAAACCCAAGCAGAATGACTTATATGAAACCTTGATAAGTCAAACTCTCTAGTGTGGATTTTCTGACATAAGTTTGGAATATATCCCTGTGTGAGTTTTGGTTTTTTTTGTTTGTTTGAATCAGTAAGTGAAAAGGCAGAATTTGATTAAGGTTTGTTTTTGAAAAATACCAAACAGAACAAATTATTTTTTAAAGATCAGGGCGATGGGGATGTGACCGGGCAGGGAATGCTGGTTCTGCTGCAGGCAAACTGATGACACTGGGGTGGATGAAGACCCCTTCTGCACAAGTGAGAAAAGCAGCTGTACCAGCAGCACACTTCCTAAATTCAAGGATATTTCACCTGTGAAGATAACAAAATAAGTTTTCCTTGCCTCTGACAAGGAATCTGGACAGAGATTGTGCTTCAGAGGATGACCAGGGGGAGAGCATGTCCTCATGTCCTTCCTAGTACAATATAACCTGATCTTCTCAAAACCCTCCCTTTGTATGCCCCAATCCAGCTCCAAACAAAGAGTGCAGCCGCAAGCAGCATGGTGTGACATGTGCTTTGTAAACATCATTTATTTGTGGTTGCACCCACCTACCATTATGGACAAAATAGAGCTTCAAGTTGGCACTTCCTGTTTTTTTCCTCTATTTCTTCCAAAACTTTACAAGCTCTTACAGAGTGACTAAAGCACTTGGAAACTTTGTGAGACTCTTCTGGAAGAGATATAAGAACAGTATTATTCTTGGGCTGGCACAATAGCCCTGCAGTTTGTTCTTCCCCCCTCCAAAGTGAAAGAATTAGTTTTGCATCCCAAAAACTTATCTTATTTCCTGTTCCAGCCCAATCTGGGAACACCGTAGATGGGACTCATTCAGTCATTACAGATTCTGCAGAAATCTCCCACTCCATATTTCCAGCCAAAAAAGACAGAGATTGGTCCTCCCAACTTAGATAACGTATTGACTGTTGCGTGATTTTTTTACTGAAGTTAAAGAGGCAAAAAAGACAACTTTTAGAAACTCAGTGTCCATATTTAAGACAGATATTTTTTTCTGTCATTTTTAATGAGTTGTGACATCTGTGTAGTCAGTTGCTGCTCTGTCTCCTGATTTGGGTTGTGTTCATGCTTTCTCACCATTACTCAGGATGCTCAGGGATGGTACATACAATACAGTGTGGATTGTCATTTGCAGATCAGAAAATGTGATTGAATCAGCTTCTGTCAAGAAGCTCCCTTTGAATCAAAAGGCATGAGCTGTTTGAACATATTATTTTCTCATACATAAAAAGAGATGGTAGACCACGCACCTCCAATTTAGATATGATTGTCTTATGGAAGAGAGGAACATTGTGTTAATAGGGTTTTTTCTCTATGACTTTCATAAACCTTATCCTTTTGTTTCTTGATTAGCATTTTAAAAAATACTTAATGCTATTGAATAAATTAATAATCTTTTCATTGTGAATTGTTCACCCAGCTCAGGATGGTCATAAAAGTTCTTTCTGACCTTTAAAATCTATCAGTCTCTGCTTTCTGTTCAGTTCAGATTTGTCAGAAAGACTGTAAATTTCAAAAAGCCTGGCTTATGCTCTGTGTCTCTAATGAAATCCATAAACAGGCACGTTCTACCCTGTGATGGGTTTGACTAAAACTTCCATATCTCCTGTCAAAAACAGCTATCCAGGGATGGATGTTCAGGGTCTTCCAAGGCCCTGAATTTACTTTATCACAATATTACTGCTAGAAAGGAGTGTCACTGAGCTAGAGCAGTCTGTGATTAGAGTATTGATTTATCAATCCCCTTAAAAAATAGCATAAAGATGTCAAAAAGAGAAGATATCTATAAGGCCACAGTCACCAATGAAGAGAAATATGTGAAGATCCCCTGATCAAATGCCTTAGAAAAAGTCTACACACACACCAAAAAAACCCCCCAAAACCCCAAAGTTTTATTCATATTTTGAGGTGACTTTGCTTCTAGTGTATGATAGTCATTAAAATAATTGTTTTAATTTTATCATGCAACACAGTTGTTACTATTTCAGGAAAACTAAAACTCTGGAAATAAACATGAAGATCTAAGAAGGGTTACTGTGAATTTAATACTGGTCTTTGAGAAAAATCTCCCTCATAGACTGCAAGCAGACACTCTGGATCCTGTCCTGGAAGCAGATATCCACCCCAAGACACCCCATAAACTCAGCACTGCCATCCCTTTTCTAAATTTGCTGATACCCCGTCTGACAATACGACTGTTCCTCTGAGTGTTGCTAATTTGTTTTGGGCTATGTCAGCTGACTTTGCTTAACCATTAGAAATAGCCAGGTTACCAAAATGTATTTACACTACTTAACCCAATCTGGCTATTTTTTCTAGTGTTATTTCAGGAACAATCATACCATTGGCAGTTCCAGATGTGCTG
>NW_010293443.1:36466-37827 GCF_000700745.2 Antrostomus carolinensis
TGATGGCATATGTAGAAGACCAAGGGTAAGTAATCTCTTCTGCCTGCACAACTGTTTTCTCAGTAGCTGCTGGTTTCTACCCATTTATTTTCTTCTTAATACGAAGGTGAATATGCATTGCCATTTTCCTTTCCTATCCCACACTTCTCCATGAGTGCTTTTGAAATTATTTGAGGGTGGAGAGAAGATCCTTCTGATTTTTCTTTCTTTCAGGCTACACAGCAACATTTCCCATATGTCTTTATGCAACAAACACCTAATATGGGTGGCCCCTAAAAGATGAGCAATTATGCCAACAAAAATGGATACTATTTGATTTTGCATAACTCAGATAGAAGGAACAGAAGAATTTTGAAAATATTTTTCTTTTTTTTTTCCAATTCATGTAAAAAACCAAAATAATCAAAATTTGAAATACATATATGTACCAAAAAAGTCAACACATGGAAATAAATTTGTCCCTTTCTAATTAGTGACAGTGTGCTGAGCTATAGTAAGATGCTAAAACTTACCCTAAAACTTTGTGATAAAGCACTTTCTACAAGCTTCCTCAAATCTTTTTCAATGAATATTAATTGATAAGACTATTTTTTCTGCAAGTATATACTGAGGAAATATAGAGACAAAGTTATAGTCTCAGAAGACTCCCCCAGCTGTCTAGCTGGAAATATTAGGTGTGAGGTTGGGTTTTTTTGATCTTTTCTAATTAACAAGAGCTCCCATGTCTATCCTTACCTATCTAGTAACTGAGGCATAAAGCACCCAACAGAACAGACCTTGACAACTGCATATGGCTCCCCCCTTGTATTTCCACACATGGTTTACCCTGATCCCTGACAATGCTGTGCACAGATTGAGAGAAAAATTAGGCATGGTGCAGCTATAGAAGTCTCCAGTGCTCGGTCTTGAGTTGTGTCTCTACTTCTTTGTTCTAACAAACCCATTGTAATTTAGCTCAAAAGAGTTAGGCATGCAGCTTTCCAACACATTGTGTGCGGTTGTATCTACACAACTCTCATTTGTTTCAAACATGAGGGGAAAAAATCTTAGGAGGTTTTGTGGGGAAGTGCAATGTGGCCCACTAAAAAGTCTAATCAAGGATGCTGGAGAAGACATGAAGAAGGGATTTGTTTATGATAGGGTTTTTTTGTTTGTTTGCTTTTGTAAATTGTTTCAAATCCATGAAGAATTGAATCCCATTGGAGTCACTGTCTAATATCCACAGGGACTCTTTGACCAAGGCAGTTCAAATGTCTGCACTGATACGGATGTGTGAGTCAAGAAATACAGATACTTTCACGTTAACACATATAAGAAAGCAGATGCTTCACTTCCCTTTTGGTCTGAGAAAAAAAAGTTCA
>NW_010293443.1:37854-39482 GCF_000700745.2 Antrostomus carolinensis
AAACTTTAAGACAAACTTCATGTGAAACCTAAAACTTTGTGGTTTTGTTCAGTGTGGACAACTCTGGAGAGCCTAGGCACTGAGACAGGTCTCGCTCACTTCCCGTGTCCCTTCTGGGGAGAAACGATAACACTCCACAGCTCAACTTAGCTGGTGGATCTAAGACTACCCAGCCAAAAACAACCCTCTCATACTTGGCTGTCATTTAGTCCTGGCAGCAGCTAACCTCACTGTGTGCTTCCAGTCCTAGCCCAAACCATTGTCTGCACTGAGAGTCCTATTTCTGTGCAGACGTTCAGCTGCGACTTCATGTTACTTCTACTCGTCTTCTCTGCAGTCTGATGTAGCCACAGTTCTCATGGTCTGCTCTGTACAGTCTCTTACAAAACCACAGGCATCTAATATAGCCAGGAACAGGTCTTTTTTATTTCTAATAAACACATACAATGCCTGAGTCATTTTTTGGATGGCACAAGCCTAAATCATAGAGTAGTCATCTCTCTGGATCTGAAAGGCCTGGATTCAATGTTCATCAGGAGACTCCACTGATGGTCCTGCTGTCAGCATGCTCCAATAATTAGGCTGTCCAGGGGTGAGAGCATCTCCCACCCTCACCTCTGAAACTGAGCTGCTGCACTGGCAAGGAGCTCAGTGCTCATAGGGCAGGAAATAATGTAAAAAACCATCTCCTGTCAGTCACCATGTTGGTGGGGGATGCTTCTGTTTGAGCCTCCATCTCTAGAAAAAGTCTTTCCAGCGGGGTTATGTTAAAATGTGCAGTCCTTGAGGTAGAAGTTAGGAAGTGAAACTCACAATTTCACACCTACATTGGAGGCAGAGTCCTTAACCCTGCATGTAAATCCTTTTTTGAAGCTAGATCACGACCTCCCTGGGAGCATGAGTACTGGTTTCATTGTCTTCATTCAAAAAAGTTCGCTTCTCATTTCCTTTTTTGCACTCTTGAACGATGCGTGCAAGGAGACAGAAAAGCTCAGTTGGATTCACTCAGTCATTTCTTGGCTTTTTTGTCACATCAAGGCAAATTGTCTTGAGCAATGCCTCCTGTGAATTATTATTTTCAGCCTATCCGATGCGTTAAGAAGTTTTTTTCTTGATACACATCCCAAAACCTCCATTTCTTAATTCATTATGTCTACTTATCCCCTTACATAACAACTTTTTGTTCCCCAACTGCATCTCAAATCTGTGTGTCCCGTTACCAGTTCCATGCAGAATAGCATATATTCAATTAACTTCTTTTCTTCTGCAGAAACCTTTTTACCCACAGATTGCTTCTGGTGGTATTACTGGGATAATGGACTACAAAAATGGCCTAAAGCTACTGGGCCTCAGCTCTGATGAAGCAAAGATCCTGCAGCATTAGCTGCAAAGAGAATCAAGCTGAAAATAAGAATTTCAGGAGTTTGTAACTGGAAAAAAACCTCACTAATTTACTTGGAAATTATTTGCAAAACTGTTTAATTCAGTTACTGATTTCTTGAAGTGAGTAGCAATTTCTGAGGTTGCAGGATTATTATCCTGACAAATTTCTGGCATAAGTGCCGGTACCTGAGCAGAAAAATAGGTTTCCTGACCTCTGTTACATTTCTTGCTATAGCTGGTACAAA